>NW_007247324.1:504866-519049 GCF_000164805.1 Carlito syrichta | reverse complement strand
TCAGCCTCCCAAAGGCACAGGATTACAGGCTGAGCCACTGAGCCCGGCCGTCTGCATTTCTTGAAGACGGGCATCACTGAGCCTAGCTCTCCAGGGGTTACCACCCAGTGTGGAGCACACAGGCTGACACCTCCCTCATCCTGGACTATGCCCCTGCTTATGTGACCCACATGTCAGGGGCTTGACAGACCACTAGCCTCCACTCTGCCCCAGTGTGATCACGCGTCTGAGTGTCTTCTGTGTGTGCTGTTCCTGGGTTTCCCTGCCACCTGAAGGACGGTGTGCAGACCCAGCAAGGGGGATGAGACTTCTTCCCTCTCTGGGCGTGGCACTGGCCCTTTCTGCGTGGCCTGTGCAGAGCAGAGGCAACCCAGGAAGCCGAGGCTCTGGCATCCATTTCTCATCCTACTTACATTTTGGTCATTGTGCTAACAGGCAGGTGACAAAGAGACCTCTTCACTCAGTGGGCAGATGGGGACCTGCCAAGTTAGCCCACTGGGAGCCGCATTCTGATCTCTGAACAGCAGGGCTTACTCTGCACCAGGTGTGGAACAATATGTATTAAATTATTGATTCCTGGCCAGGTGTGGTGGCTCATGCCTGTGATCCCAGCACTTTGGGAGGCTGAGGTGGGAGGATTGCTCGAGGCCAGGAGGGACACCCACCTGGACAATATATCAAGATCTCATCTCCACAAAAAATATAAATAAGTACATACATACATTAAAATTTTAACTAAATCATCGATTTCTTGCAACCACTTTCCCCCATTGTGCAGATGAAAAACTGAGGCCCAGAGTCACACAGCCAGAAAGTGCTGTCATGAGTTACAATGCAAAGAACAGTCACAACACGCCTCTCCCCAGCACAGCCCCGGGCTTCCCAATACACCCAAGAAGGCAGGAGTCTCTATCGCAGCCAAGACGGCCCCCAGTATCAGGCTCAGCACCTCTGTCATGCTGTTCCTCACCCCTTCCCCAGGTCACCCCATCCCAGCCACACAGCCTCCTGGCAGTTTCTTGACTACATGGACCAGGTCCCACCTCGGATCTTTGCTGTTTTCCTTTCTGCTCTGGCCCAGTGTCTAGAGTCCAGCAGGCATACAGCAGGGGCACCATAAATGTTTGTTAAATGAACAAATGAACACAGAGGTCATTTAAGAGGTCAATGAGAGTTGGGCAGGATATGAGAACCCCGGTCAAGCCAGCGTGAGAGTCCCTGAGGCCTGCACCCCTCGGGATGTGACAGTCACAGGCCTGAGTCAGGGGACAGGACCAGGGTCTGAGAAAGGGCGCCCTCTAGCGCCCCAGGAGCAGAGCCCACAAAGGCCCGGGCCCACCAGACCACCCCCAAGGACCTGAACTGCCCACCCTGAGATCAGTGCTGACAAATTCTGGTCATCCTGGTCTAAAGGCTTTACAAAAGATGTATGTGTTTTCCTCACTTTCGGTTTTTTTCTTTTCTTTTCTTTTCTTTTCTGTCTTTTTTTTTTTTTGAGTCAGAGTCTCTGTCCTCCAGGCTGGAGTGCAGTGGCATGCTCACGACCACCACGGCCTCGACCTACTGGATTCAGGCAATCCTTCTGCCTCAGCCTTCCAAGTAGCTGGAACTACAGGCGTACGCTACCACGTCTGGCTAACTTTTTGTTTTATTGTAGAGATGAGGTCTCGCCAAGTTGCCCAGGTTGGTCTTGAATCTCTGGGCTCAGGCAATCCTCTTGCCTTGGCCTCCCAAAGTGCTGGGATTACAGACTTGAGTCACCACGCCCGGTCCTGGTTTTTCTTTCCTTAAAGCCCCCAAAACCATGTCATGTGTGAGGTAGGCCCTCCGAGAAGTGAGGGTGAGAGCCACTCACTGAGATGCCTGGCTTCAAAATGCTAGAAACTAACATTTTTTTTTTTTTTTAAGAGACAAGGTCTCACTCTGTCGCCCAGGCTGGAGTACAGTGGTGTGATCATAGCTCCCTGCAGCCTCGAACTCCTGGGCTCAAGCAATCCTCCCACCTCAGTCTCCCAAGAAGCTGGGACTACAAGTGCTACCATGTCTTACTAATTAAAAAAAATTTTTTTTTTGTAAAGACAAGGTCTCGCTAGTTGTCCAGGTTGATCTCGAACTCCTAGGCTCAAGCAGTCCTCCTGCCTCAGTCTCCCAAAAAACTGGGATTACAGGCGTAAGCCACCATACCTGGCCTAAAAACTACATTTTAACACAAAATCAATGTAATTTGTGAAAACCTGTGGGAAGTGGGGCTGGAGAAAGTTTGCCTGATGTCTGAGCCAGCGCTTTCCTGTGTAAGTGAAAACACTTACCGCTCCCCACCTGGGAGAGAGGGAACCACCAGGGTCTGGCCACATGGGCTTGGGCCCAGATCACCTGGGTTTGAATCCTGGTTTCATCAGTGATTGGCTCTGCAACCTCTCAGGCCTCAGTTTCCACATCTGCAAAGTGGGTCATCAAGAAATCCTTCCCTCACAGGATTTTTTTCTGAGGAGTAAATGACACAATAATCGTGAAGCACTGACCACAGCTCCTGCCTGTGATGACCGCTGTTAGTGAGTTGTTAGGATACTCTGCTCCCTTAGGAGATGGTTCCTATCCACCATAGTAAGGACGGCTCTGACGACCAGAGCTCAGCGGTCTCCTCTCCTCTGTAAACTGAGAATGAAGAGGAAAGGAGGCGGGAGAGTATGAACCCACATTCGGGAAGGGGGAGGGCAGAGGCTGGGGAGGGCAGAGGCTGGAGACGCTCGTGGGCTCCTTGGCCTCCCGCATCCCGTCCTCTGGGGAGGAGGCTTGAGTCAGCAGGACTGCCCTGGTCAGACTGACACTCAGCACACCGGCTCCAGATGGGGCGTTTCGACTATTGATCTGATAAATAAACAGCATGCTAGCTCGATCAAAATGTGATTTTGCATCTCCATGACTGCTCACTGATGCAAGCTTCATTGCGCCAACATGCTGCTGGCAATGGCACAGCCGTGCCCCAGGCTGGGGAGGTGGAGCCCCTGCCTGTGCACACTATGGTCCCGGAAGTCAGGGCATGGACAGGGGGTGATAGCTGCTCCCAGGAGGGCGGGGGAGGGTGAGAGGAGACCTGGGGGGCGGCTGTCATGGCTGCCAGGAAGGCCCATGTGGTGGCAAGTGAGGCTGACCAGGGCACACCTAGCCTGCCAGTGCCCTCCTGGGACCCAGGACTCAGGCCTCAGGCCTCAGTGTCCCTGCTGCTGTGACGAGTAGCCCCGGGCATGTCATCACACCTCACCACATCCTCGCTGCTGTGTCCATAGAATACCTGACTTCACCAGTGCCTATAAAGACACAGGGAGAAAGCAACCATATGGCTCTTCTGGGAACAAGATAGAGGTGAGAATGCTGCTGTGTTGTTTCCCAGAAGAGTGTTACTACATTTCCCTTCTGGGCAGGGGCCAGGCATGGTGGCTCACGCCCGTAATCCCAGTACTCTGGGATGCCAAGGCAGAGGATTGCTTGAGCCTAGGATTTCTTTCTTCTTTTTTTAAATTTTGAGTTGGAGTCTCACTCTGACACCCAGAGTGGAGTGCAGTGGCATGCTCATGGCCACTGCAGCCTCGACCTGCTGGGCTCAGGTGATCCTTTTGCCTCAGCCTTCCAAGTAGCTGGAACTACAGGCACGCACTACCATGCCCAGCTAATTTTCTGCTTCATAGAGACGAGGTCTCAACAAGTTGCTCAGGTTGGTCTCAAACCCCTAGGTTCAGCCAATCCTCTTGCTTTGGGCTCCCAAAGTGCTGGAATTACAGCTTGAGCCACTGCAGCCAGTCCAAGCCTAGGATTTCAAGAATGGCCTGGGCAACACAATGAGATCTCATCTCTACAAAAAATTTAAAAAATAGCCAGGTGTGGTGGTGCACCCCTGTAGCCCCAGCTACTTAGGAAGTTGAGGTGGAAGGGTTGCCTGAGCCCAGAAGTTCGAGGCTCAAGTGAGTTGTGATTATGCCACTGTATTCCTGCCTGGGTGACAGAGTAAGAACCCAACTCAAAAAATAAAAAATAAAAGAAAGAAAGAAAAATTTCCTTTCTGTGCAAGTACTCAATATATGCAAAGTGCTCTATACTCCTCAAATAACTCTGGATTTTTCATCCTATTTTAAAGGTGAGAAAATCAATGGAGGCACCAGACGCCAAGTCACATGGGCCATACAGCTCCTATAGCACATGGAGTGGCAAAGACATGAGCTCTCACCCACCCTGGCACCAGTATCTGCGGTTCAGCTATTCTATGGGGAACCGTCTCTGCACAAGAGTGGTGGCTCCACACAGGGCTGCTTCTGCCCCATCCTGGCCAGATGGGCCTTTAAAGTGGGCAGAAGAGAAGCGGCCTCTGTTCCCTCCCGCTGGGTCCGAGGCTGCTGGCCTGAGGATGGAGGGCCAAGCAGCCTCTGCTCTGGACTTTCGGAGTACGGGACCCGTTCCAGAGCCAGCCACCAGGCCGGGAAGACCCAGGGGTGATGGGTGAGTGCTCAGGCTGCTCGGTGAGACACTGGCAGTGCAGGGACCCAAAAACTTGGGCACGGGGACAGGTGGGGGAGGGTCGGAGACAAGGCAGAAGAGACATGGCTCAAAGCCAGAGGAATTGCCAAGGCCATGACCTCTGTGTGCACAGCTGTGCAGGAGTAGGTGGCCTGTGGGCCCTAAATGTAGCAGCCTTGGAGTGGATGAAATGAAACTCTAATCCCAAGGGTGTGGTGGTCACAGGTCCCAGGCCTCTCTGGGAAAGGATGGCCAACCCTTCCAGCCACTGCGTGCCTCAGTTGAATGGGCGGTACGGTTTGGCTGTTTGGCCCAAGTGCCAAAATCACTTTATCTGTTGTCCTCATAATGCACTGACCTCACGTGTTACCCTCCCCCACATACACATACACACTTACACTCACACACACACACACACACACACATATACACCCTCTGGGACAAGACCTATTCGCTCATGCACTGAGAGCTGTGGCCTCGTAGCTCCCCGTCAAGGACGCAATTGCAATTTTGCAGTTTACAGTGCAAGTGGACTCAGCGATGTGGCTTCTGTGCCAGCCCTGGGGCTGTGTGTCCTTTCTGGTCCCAGCCATTCTCTGGGCAGCACAACAAGACTTCGTCTCTACCCAAAAATTAAAAAATTAGCCAGGCGTGGTGGTGTGTGCCTGTAGTCCCAGCTACTTGGGAGTCTGAGGCAGAAGGATTGCCTGAACTCAGGAGGCCCAGGCTGCAGTGAACCATGATAACGCCACGGCACTCCAGCCTGGGCAACAGAGACAGCCCTAGTCACCTGCCAGCAGGGCGTGAAGATGCACAGAGCAGGAGGCAGGGCAGTCGGCCTCTGGAAGGAGGCTGGCCCCCGGTCCTGAGGACTACCCGGGGAGCCAGCACTAGGCCCGAGTCTTTTTTTCGTCCACTCATGCTGCTGTCACAGGTGACTCAAGGGTTAACCCGAGACTACCTAAAGAAAAACCCACATTACAGAACGAAGCACTTGCTGTGACCGGCACCCAGGAATGGACACAGGTATAGATGGGATCCATGTCTCTCCAGCCTCCCGCCCTGACTGGCTGCCCAGTGGAACCCCAGACCTCCTGCCCAGACAGCCCCCTCCATCCCAGCTACTCGGAGCATGGCTTTCCACCTACAACCCCCTGAACTCTCCACCCCTCCAGGGCCGGCTCAGGCCAACCTGGGCAGGAAGAGCACCAGGTCTAAGGCCATGTTCAAATCCTGGCTCTGCCCTTCTGGCCGCCGTGACCTCCAGGGGTCTGACCTTCCCTGAGCCTCCAATAACCCATGTTACTACTGCATAGAGTTATTGTGAGGATGGAATGAGTCTGCAGGAGTTTTGTACAGCGTCAGCCTCGTGTGAGGCTGTCACACCCTCCGGCCACCCTCTCCCTGACGTCTCACAGCCCTGGCTCCTGCGAGGGAACATGGCCAGGCCCATGCGGTGCCCTGCCTTCAAAGCAATGAGAGGAAACGGGCATTTAGGAGCACGTCCAAGCCTCACCCCAGTGAACACTCACTGGCCCCTGGTGAGTAGTCCAGCTCCCATGGCAAGTGTGAAAGAGGCTGGGTGCCGTGGCTCATGCCTGTAACCCCAGCACCTTGGGAGGCCCCAGCACCTTGGGAGGTTTGCTTGAGCCCAAGAGTTCGAGACCAGCCTGGGCAACATAGTGAGACCTCATATCTACAAAAAATCAAAAAATTAGCCGGGTGTGGTGGTGTGTGCCTGGTGTCCCAGCTACTCAGGAGGCTGAGGCGGAAAGATCACCTGAACCCTGAAGAATAAGGCTGCGGTGGCCATGATCATGCCACTGTACTCCAGCCTGGGCGAAAGAGTAAGACCTGATTCAAAAATAAGGTGGAAGAACTGTGGCCTAGAAGGCTTCTGTGGTCAATGCCATGTTGTGGGTGGGGGGCAGAGCCAGTCCTGAGCTCAGTCCCTCTCCCCTACCTTCAATTTCTGAGTTCTGAGCTGGACCTCGACCTTTCTCAGCCTCCCAGCATTGCGATGCAAAGAGGAAATAGAAAGGTGAAAAATGTGAAATCAGCCAGGCACGGTGGCTCACGCCTACAATCCTAGAATTCTGGGTGGGTAAGGTAGAGGATTGCCTGAGCCCGCGGGTTCGAGACCAGCCTGGACAAACTTGGTGAGACATCTCTACTGTAAATCAGAAAGTTAGCCGGGTGTGGTGGCACATGTCTGTCGTTCCAGCTGCTTGGAAGACTGAGGTGGACGGAGTGCCGGAGCCTAGCAGGTCGAGGCTGCGGTGGTCATTAGCGTGCCACTGAACTCTAGCCTGGTCAACAGAATGAGACTCCAATTCAAACAAACAAACACAAATCATGAAAGCAGAATACTGGGCCGGCACCTCTCAACACTGCCAAGATCATGAAACCTTGAGGAAACCTGAAACACTGACACAGACCAAAGAGGGCTACTACAGAGACATGGCAATTTAGTGCAGGGTAGAATCTTGGAAGAGACAAAGGCTATCAATGGAAAAACAAACCCTGAAGAAAGTGAGGAGTTCCTTCCTCAGCAGTGCCAAGGTCAGTTTCTTAGCTGTGACAGCTCTACCACTGAGAAGCCTGACGAGGGGTGCACAGAAACTCTCTGCACTGTCTTGACAATTTTTTCTGTAAATCAAAAGCTATTTCAATAGAATATATTTTTTTTAATTGGAAAAATAGACCAGGCTTGGTGGCTTATGCTTCTAATCCCAACATTTTGGGAGGTTAAGGTAGAAGGATCTCTTGAGGCCAGGAGTTTGAGACCAGCCTGGGCAACACAATGAGACCTCATCTCTACAAAAAATAAAAATTGAAAAATGATCTGGGTGTGGTGGTGAGTGCCTGGAGTTCCAGTTACTGGGGAGGCTGTGGCAGGAGGATGGTTTGAGCCCAGGAGTTTGAGATTGCAGTGAGCTATGATTGCGCCACTGCTCCCTAGCCTGGATGACAGAGAGAGATCCTGTCTCTTAAAAAACAAACAAAAGTTGGGAAAAAAATCTGTGAAAGCCCCACCCAGCTCTGCCTCTGGAAGGGAAGGGGAGGAGTCTGCCTGAACCACTGCGGACCTGTCCTTGTGCACATCTTCTCCCATTGGCTCCGCCCTTATGGCCAGAGGCTGTTCCTGTGCCTCGACCCCGCAGGCCCTCCGCCTGCCAGACCCTCTGCTCTGGCCACCAGAAGTCACATCACAATCCAAAGCCACGCGGAGGGTCAGTCCCCGAAACAGGGCATCTCACTCCTCTGAACTTAGCCCAAGATGGGTTGCAAGAGGTCAAAAAGTCCCATCCTTGAAGTGTGCCCATCAAAGTCGCTTCAAACACACACACGTGCACACACAGAGGCCGCAGGAAACAACTTTGGCGTTAAAAGCACACATGTCCCCTGGGTGCAACTGTGGAGCAGAGGGAATAACAGAATGGGTGGACACAGGAGAAACATCCTGGGAACGAAAGCCAGTCCATCCAAGGGTCTGCAGAGGCCCCGCGACCAGCCCGCCCCATTCTAGACTCCTCCCGCATCCAGCCTGATCATGTTTCCGCCAGCTGGCCTCCTGCTCTTCCCCAGATGTGCCAAGGCCATCGCTGCCTCGGGGCCTTTGCATGGCTGATGCCCCTGCTGAAATACCAGCTGCCCACATGACTCCTTCCTCCAGTCAGGTATCTGCACGATCGTGACCTCCTCAGGAAAGATACTTGACCCCATCGAATCCACGACCTTGTTATCCCACTTTGCTCTCTTCATGGCCATTCTCAGTATCCACCATTGTATTATTATTGGATCTCTTACTTGTTTATAATCTGTCCTCCCAGGAAAAGTTCCATGAAGACCGAGACTTGAACTGTTTTATCTCAGAGCCAAGACACACAGTAAGTGCGTAATAAATGCATGACTCAATGAACAAAACCCAGAAGGGAGAGGGGAGAGAATGCCATAAGTGAAAAATAGAAAATGGCTGTCAAGGGCCACGCACAGTGGCTCAGGCCTGTAATTTCAGCACTTTGGGAGGCTGAGGTAGGAGGATCACTAGGGTCCAGAAGTTCAAGACAAGCCTGGGCAACACAGTGAGACCCCATCTCTACAAATAAAAATAAAAAATTAAAAAAAAATAGCCGGGCATGGTGGCGTACACCTGTCATCCCAGGTACTTGGGAGGCTGAGGTGGAAGGATCACCAGAGCCCAGAAGCTGGAGGCTGTGGTGAGCCATGATCGTGCCACTGTACTCCAGCCTGGGTGATAGAGTGAGACCTTGACTCAAATTTTAAAAGAAAAAAAAAAAGAAAAGAAAATGGCCATCACTCTAAGAATTGATGTGACAAGGGTATGTGCAGGAGCTCATGACAAACAGGACATCAGAGTGACACTGGGGAATGCGCCGATTTTCTTCTTCCTCAAATTAGGTAAAATTGTAACATGGTGCGAAGCGTGTTGGGACAGGGCTCCCACCTTAGGCCGCAGGCCGACTCCCCTGCCCTAGGCTGTGTGGCTGCAGCCCAGCCGCCCAGCCTCTCTGAGCTCGGGTGCTTCATCCCTTATCCCTGCACTCGAGGGCGGCTCTGAGGGCCAAGGAGGAAGTGGGAAGGGTATCCTCTGTGCTGTGCTGGGGAGAGGCGGCCTCCGTGAGTTCCCCCCCCCAAGAATTGCTCAGGACTTTGTTTCTGCCTTGGAAGGAGCCCAGACGCCCCCCAAAACTCTGGGACTCCTGCCTGCTCCCATCTGGATCCCCACCTACCCACTTAGTGCCGGGCCCAGAAACTAGCCGGATGCAGAATGACTGGAGGGTGCACACATAGGGCTCCGGTGAGAGTTTTCACAGGGTTCTGGAAGACAGGGTCGGGTACTCTGGAAGGCAGAGAAGAGCGCAGTCTCCTTTTTCCAGAGGCTCAGGGGAGGGTAAGGGACTCGCTTCAGGTCACTATGCCAGCGGAGAGCAGGTGCCTGGCTCCTAGGCCACCAGCTGCAACACCGCTCCTCTGGGACACAGTGACCACGAGACCACCCCTCTGGGGCACAGCAGCTGTGAAATAAACTCTCAGAGACACAGTGGTCGTGACATTGCTCCTCTGGGACACAGCGTTTGTGCCACTGCCCCTCTGTGACACAGCAGCTGTGACATTGCTCCTCTGAGACACAGTGGCCACGATATCACCCCTCTGGGACACAGTGGCCATGACACTGCCTCTCTGGGACACAGCGGTTGTAACACCACTCCTCTGGGACACAGTGGCCTGATACCACCCCTCTGGAGAACAGTGGTCATAACACTGCCCCCTCCGGGACACAAAGGCCTCCATACTGTCCCTCTAAGACACAGTGGCCACACCACACTCCTGGGACACGGTGGTCTGACCTCATCCCTCTGGGGCCCAGAGGCCATTCAGGGTCTCTCTCAGGGAGGCATGGTCCGGGGAGGAGAGGGTTACAGAGTATCTCCTTCCAATCAGTGATCTTACTAATCAATTAAATCCAGAATCGTTTTTTTTTAAAGGAACAAACAAAAACAGCAGCAGAAATAATGACTAATAATCAAGTAAAATTGGATTATTTCTGTGCTGACTGGTGGGGGGGTGATAAAGTTCACTGGAGTCAGTGAACATGGAGAGATACCAGCTCAGCAGCCTGGGCAGCCTGGGAGATGTGGGGAGGAAGCCGGGCTCTCAGTGACAAAATGCACCACCAGCCACCAGCCATGAACGTGCCACATCCAGGCAGGGCTCTAATGCAGTTCACCTATTAACCTACTGTGTCCTCACAGCAGCCCTGGGACAACCCTCCTTCAAAGATGAGGAAACTCAAGGGCAAAGGAATCTGGGGATGGTCACAGCTGAGCAGAGCCGGGATTTGTGGGCCAACACTGGGGTTTGCTCTCAAGGACACACTGCAGGCTTCCTGGGACCCAGGGCTGTGCCACGTGCCTGGAGATGATACGCACTGGCCTCATAGGAAAAGTAGTTACTGCCAGGCATAGTGGCTGAAGCCTGTGATCCCAGCACTTTGGAAGGCTGAAGTAGGAGGATCGCCTGAGCCCAGGAGTTCGCTACCAACCTGGGCAACATAGCAAGATCCCCATCTCTGCAAAAAAGTTTAAAATTGACTGGGTATGGTGGCGCCCACCTGTAGTCCCAACTACTCTGGGGGCTGAGGTGGGAGGAGTGATTGAGTCCAGGAATTGGGGGCTGAAGTGAGTTATGATTATACCCCTGCACCCCAGCCTGGCTGACACAAGGAGACTCTGATTAAAAAAATAGAAAAGTCATTACTATTTGTTTATTTACTTAATTTCATTTACTACACATTTACAGAGTCAAATACAACCCTGTCCCTGAGCTCGTTATCTCTCATGGCAGATACAAATTTTAATAAGTGACCGGTGGCCATACAGTCACTGGACTTAAAGTGTCCGACAGTGCCATGGTTCAGGGATCCCTGGACCACAGAGAAGGGGTGTTGAACCCTCCTTAAGGGAAGGAGGTCAGGGAAGCTTCCTGGAGGAGGGGGAATGGGGTTATGTCTGGAAGGACAAGTAGGGGAAGAGGGCGAGGAACGGCATTCTAGGCCTCAGGACCTCCATGTGCAAATCAGAGAAATAGGAATTCAGAGAGGCGGAACATCCAGGAACTGCAGGCGGCGGGACGTCTGGGGCACAGGTGTGTGGCAGGGGACGGGGCCAGGAAGAGGGCAGGTGGGGACCTGGAAGGAGACCAGCATGGGCAGGGGCAGGGGCCAGTGAGGGGCTTGGACCTGGGAATCTGAGCAGGGCAGGCTGCACGACCCTCACGTCACTGCGGCCAGGCCACCTTGGGTCTGCATGTCCTCCCTTGCCAGCTAAGAAGTAAGAAGCCCCCAGGGCTCAAGTGATGCCACACATCGCGCCTGCAACCTGGCACTGGGGCCGGTTGCCTCCCAGCCAGTCCTTTTCCCTGCCTACGCTTCCTTTGCAACACAAGTGCATTAGCAAAGCCAGCTATTTAAAGGAACCCTGGAGCTAATCTTTGTGTAAATGGAAAATCTTGAAGTCACACTAATCATCGCTCTGTACTCCAGCTGTTATATAATTCTGGATTTTGCAGCGCAGAGTCCTGGCTGAGGCATTCCGGCCCTAAAAAGCCTTCTTTGTGGGGCAGTATGGGTTTGGGAGGGTGCCCGGGCGTGGCAGGGCCTTGGAGGCACAACAGTAGGGAGGAGGCGTGGCAAGGAGGAAGGTAGAGGGTCCCGGGTGGCAGCCATGAGTTCCTGCAGCCCATGCATGCCCCGGGTCTCTCGAGGTTTCCAGTGGGGTGGGGTGGTGAGGGAGTAGAGGCAGTGGGAAGGGGGGAGCACTCAGACTCTGGTCCCCACAACACTGAGACTGTCAGCCAGGGTGGCCCATACTTTCCAAATGCCAAGAAACATGAAAGGGCACACCTCAGAAGGGGAAACTGAGGCACCGAAGATATGAAGTCACTAAGTCTATTTCTCTATCACAGGAGCACCTCTAAGCCCCGCCAACAGTTTGAACTACAACTGGCTCCCCTGTTCTCAGTCAGTCTCCTGTGCTTGGTTATTAGTCCCTTGAGGGCATCGATTCATCTCCATGCCCCCAGGACATAGCAGAGTGACAAGTAAACAGTAGGTGCTCAGTTAATATGTTGAGTGGAAATTAAAATTGTTCGCTTACAGAAATTAGATTCAGAACAGGGAGAAAGGAAGACCAAGATCTTGACTTAAAGCTGGTAAAGGGAAGGGAACAAATGGAAAATCCTATTTGTTAAGCACCCCTTGTATACCTGGCACTATGCTAATTCTATTTAAAACAATACTAGTTTGTCAAGTAAATAGGTAACATTTTTTAAATAGTAGATTTTTTTTTTTTTGAGTTGGAGTCTTACTCTGTCACCCAGTCTGGAGTGCAGTGGCCGCTCCCGGCCACCGCAGCCTCGACCTCCTGTGCTTAAACAATCGTTCTGCCTCAGCCTTCCAAGTAACTGGAACTACAGGCACATGCCACCAAGCCTGGCTAGTTTTTGTGATTTATTATAGAGGCAACGTCTCACAAAGTTGCCCAGACTGGTCTTGAACTCCCTGGGCTCAGGCAATCCTCCGCCTCGGTCTCCCAAAAGGCTGGGATTACAGGCTGAGTCACCGCGTCCAACTTAGGTATTAAATAATAGTATAATAACATAAGAACAATATTATTCCTATGTTTTGGTCGAGGCAACTTGCACAGAGTGGGTGAGCAATGTGTAAAGATTATCCAGCTAGCCATAGCAGAAATCGTTAATATTTATTTATTTTAAGTCAGAGTCTCACTCTCTCACCTAGGTTGGAGTACAGTGGCAGAATCACGGCTCACCACAACCTCAACCTCCTGGGCTCAGGCAGTCCTCCCACCTCAGCCTCCCAAGTAGCTGGGACTACAGGTGCGTGCCACCACACCTGGCTAATTTAATTATTTAATTAATTATTTATTTGTAAGGATGAGGTCTTGCTATGTTGCCTAGGCTTGTCTCAAACTCTGGCCTCAAGCAATTCTACGCAAATCTCAGCCTTCCAAAGTGCTGGGCTTACGAGTTTGAGCCATTGTACCCGGCCTAAGAACGGTGAATGTTTATTGAAAGACTTCCTGTGCTAGGTGCCAGGCAAGGGTATTGCCTCCCAGGAACCTCACAGGGGTGGTACTACCATCTGTAGTCAAGCTGGGTGCTGACCCTGGTTCTGAGGCCACACTCACTTTCAGCACACACTGCCGCACACATACACCCTCGTGGCCACCGTACACAGTGCTCCTGATGGAGCATGACTCACTCAACTCCCTCCACCCCCATTCTTGTAAGGGGTGCTGAGCTGAAGGGGGCCCCCAGGAAGAGCCCTTGCCAGGTCCCGTCCTGTCTGTAGGGTGCTTGGGTGTAAATGAACAAAGCGACAGCATGACGGACCCAGAAGTGAAACCCCAGATGTTCCCTGCTTGGCCCCGAGTGGCCCCTTTCATTCTGAAAAGAGAGGGCACCTGGTTCCATGGAAAGACCCCAGGATCCAAAGCCAGACCCGCCACAGTTGGGGTCATGGCCCTGCCGTGCACCAGCCGGAACCTAGCCAACCTGAGCCCCCACTTTTCCATCTAGAAATGGGGACACCCAGGCTTCTCCTGTAGGTTTGCGAAGCCATGCATGACTGTGTAGGGAAAGTCTTTAGAAAGATTCTAAGATTCACAGAAAACTTGGTAAAGTGGTTACCTGTGGGGGGTCTGTCTAGGGAGTGAGGATTCAGGGAGGAAGAATGGTACACTAGTCACAACAGCTTGCACTTTCATGGTGTTTGACTCATGTTGCGCATGTGAATGTATTTTTTAAAAGACTGAAACATACACACAGGGGTTCAGTAAATGACAAGTAGTACAGCAACTAGTCCTCTTAAAAGTTGGTTTTCTAGCCGGGCTCGGTGGCTCAGCCTGTAATCCTAGCAGTTTGGGAGGCCAAGGTGAGAGAATTGCTTGAGCTCACGGGTTTGAGACCAGCCTGGGCAACTTGGCAAGACCTCATTTCTACAATAAATCAAAAAATTAGCCGGATGTAGTGGTGCATGCCTGTAGTTCCAGCTACTTGGAAGGCTGGGGTGGAAGGATCACCTGAACCCAGCAGGTCGAGGCTGCAGTGGCCATAAGCGTGCCATTGCA
>NW_007247324.1:482687-504835 GCF_000164805.1 Carlito syrichta | reverse complement strand
ACAGAGTGAGACTCTCACTCAAAAAAAAAAAAAAAAGTTGGCTTCCAGCTGTGTGTGGTAGTTCACACCTGTAATCCCAGCACCGTGGGAGGTTGAAGTGAGAGAACTGCTTGAGCCCAAGAACTTGAGTCCAGCCTGAGCAACATGGCGAGACCATGTCTCTACAAAAAAAATCAGAAAAATTAGTGAGGCATGGTGGTGCATGCCTGTAGACCCAGCTACTCAGAATACAGAGGCGGAAGGATAGCTTGAGCCCAGGAGGTGGAGGCTATGGTGACCTGTGATTGTGCCACTGGCCCTCCAGGCTACGCAACAGAGTGAGACCCTGACTTGAAAAAAAAAAAAAATTGGTTTCATGCTCCCAGCTTGGGGCAAACCTTGAGAAACGCACGCCCTTGCTGGTCTGTGTGCAGTCTGCACCCAGGACCGCTCAGAAAGCCCTTGTCCATTTCCGTGGCCTTCCCCACACCTTCCTCCTCACCCCCTAGGAACGCTCCCCCCAAAGGAGCCCCTCAGCTTGTTTGGCTAATGTATTCACAAACCAAATTAGGGGGGCCCTGGCTCCCAGGGAGATCCCCAAGCCAGCGCTGGATGCAGGGAATTAGATACCATCTCGTGCTCAAATCTGATTAGGGCCCGCCCCGCCCCCACCAGCATGCACAAGCCCACTTTCTAATCAATTTACCAAGGGCCCTCTGCAGATAGACACTAATGGTATTGAGCTGAGGTCTCGCAACCCAGTGGGCTAGAAGCCTGCAGAGATAAACGCACATGCCATGGGGAGGAGGGAGCCCGTCGCCAGAGCGTCCCTTCCACCGAGAGGGGTGGGGTGCCGAGAGTGCTCACCTCCGATCAGTCCCCTCCCGGCTCCAGCAGTGCCAGTCTCAGCTTCTCTCTCCTCTCAATCGAGTCCCAGCCCAGGAAGGCTCCTTGTCCTGTAAGTGTTACCCAACAGAGGCCCGGGAGGCGATCAAACCACTGGCCGGTTCTTTCTCCCCTCATCCTTGGCCCCCGCCATGGCCTAGCCAAAGGCAACCACTGTCACCATGTGTTTTTTGTCATCTTCTCACAGATTTTTCACATGTGCTCCTGCCCAGCTTGCTTAGTCCCTCAAGAAGCCTGGGAGGGAAGCCCGGATGTCCCCATTTTACAGATTAAGAGATGGACGCTCAGGCCACCTAAGTGTCAGCTGGAGGGGTGATTAACACCCGATTTGACTACTCACCAGCTGCGTGGCCTCGAGTGCTCACGTGGCCTCTCTGGGCCTCGGACTGTGCACCTGTAAAGTGGGGGTAATGGCAGGACCCATCTCAGAGAGCTGAAGAGAAGCTGAGTGCCACACCTTTGGCACAATGCCCAGTGGGGACTCTGCACTCGACTGAAGTGACCTCTTGCTCCTCTGTTCTGCACCGCCACCCATGCCACATTTCCAGTCCTGTCCCACACAATTTAGGACACGCATCCCTTTCTGCTGGAATGCCCTCCCTGCCTTCACAGGGCACTTTTTTTCTGGCTCTCCGCCGAGTTCCTCTGGCTTCTCATCCACTCCACAGAGGTTCATCTGGTACCCACTGCATGCCAGCCCTGTGCCCAGGGCTGCTCACTGCTCTGCACCTGCCTGTGCTCTGGGGGACCATTTATCGGCTAAGTTCCTTAGGGGCAGGCAGGGAATGTCTCTGTCACCTCTGTGTCTTCACAGAAGAGGCCTCCTAGCTTCTGTGGAGTGAATGATGGGTGGAGTCAGATGCCCCCCGTGACTATGCATCTGGTGGGTGAGGTCAGATGGCCCCAGGTGACTGTGAACCCAGTGGGAGAGGTCAGATGGCCCCGGGGCGACTGTGAACCTGGTGGGTGGGGTTAGATGGCCCTGGGCAACTGTGAACCTGGTGGGTGGGGTTAGATGACCCCGGGTGACTGTGAAGCCTACTATGTGGACTTTTGGGGGGCCAAGGCCTGAAGTCCCCTCTGACTCACCCAGTAACTCAGGGTCCCGAGCCCAGCGCCTACTATGTGCCAGCTCTGTATCTGAGGCTGCTCACTGCTCTCCACATGCCTGTGCTTTGGGGCGCCATGTATCAGCAAAGTTCCTTAAGGACAAGCAGGGACTGTCTCTGTCATCTCTGTGTCATCACAGAAGGAGCCCTTTGAGCTTCTGTAGAGTGAATGGTGGGTGGTCAGATGGCCCCAGGTGAACCTGGCAGGTAGGGTCAGATGCCATGGGTGACTGTGAGCCCAGTTGTGTGCACTTTTGGGGGCCAAGGCCTGAAGTCCCCTCCCTTACGCCCAGTAACTCAGGGTCCCAAGTCTGTGCTGCAGATGTAAATGACCGCAGCCGGACACCCTGTTCTCTTGGACTGTCTAGCGCATGTGCAACCTGAGAGCTCTGCATACTACTTGGTGTCTGTCCAGGTGTGGGGCCACCAGGACCCACATCAGCAGTCACCTCCTCAACTGGGGGCTGGAGCAGAGGAAGTCACAGGCCACGTGCCACGAGCAAGTTGGGCCGAGAGGCTCTGTCCGGCTCTGGGGAGGCTGGCTGCTCCCTCTGCATAGGGCTTGCCACTCAGTCCCCGTGCCAGCACCTCTCTGCCCCCTCTGAGGTCAACAGGCAGAACGGTGGCACCTCTGTCCTCCTGGAGGCGCCCAGACCCACACTCACAAAACAGTGAGATCTGCATCCACAGTCGGCCACAGGCTTCGGATGGGGTGTGAAGCGGCCACGTGGTCCTGAAGGCCCCAGCTGAGAGCCAGTGTGGCCGGCAGCTCCTGAGTCACCAGACCCCCCTTCTGGCCTGAAAAGAAGAAATGGGAGAGCCAGAACACCAGTGCTAGAGTCTCACAGCCAGAGCTAAGGTCCGAGGCCTTAGCCTGGTGGCTCTGTTCCGTGCAGGCTCCACGGTCCTCAGACATGAGGCACAGGGTCACACCTCATGGGGCTCAAGAGAGCTGGGCATCTCGAAAGTCACGACTGGTCCTTTGGGGACCAGCAGCGTCAGTCTCACCCAGAGGGTCTGTCATACTCAGGTCCCGGGGTCTGTCCCCAGCCCACCGAGTCAGCTTCTGGATGTGAGGCTTCAAGCTGCCCTTTTTTTTTTTTTTTTGAGTTGGAGTCTCACTCTGTCGCCCAGACTGGAGTGCAGACTCGGCCACCGCAGCCTCAACCTGCTGGGCTCCGGCGATCCTTCCGCCTCAGCCTTCCGAGTAGCTGGAACTACAGGCGCACGCTACCATGCCCGGCTCATTTTTTATTTATTGTAGAGATGAGGTCTCGCCAAGTTGCCCGGGCGGGTCTCGAACCCTCAGGCTCAGGTCATCCACTCACGTCAGCCGCCCAAAGCGCGGGATTACAGGCTGAGCCACAGAGCCCGGCCAATCTGCCTTTTAAAATCCCCTCTCCCCTACAGAAGGGTGAGAGCCACTAGGAACCACGGCTCTTCCAGAGTGAACTCCCGGAAAGCCCTGTGCAGATGGAAAACGTGTTCCTGTCCCAGGGTCCAGGCCCAGCAGCTTAGCACTTGAAGAGGGCACCACTTCCTACCGGGTTCTTCTCACCAAGGCAGGCGGGGCAAAGACGTGTTCATTGTTCACGCACTGTGCCCACAGCCACGTCTTTAGTGTGGAGCTGTCAGGGGCCAGACACTGGTGCACACAGAACAAGACCTGCCTTCAGGAGGCTGATCAAGACAGGTCACACAGCTAGACAGACTCAGAATCACAGAGGACGGTCCCTACTCCTAGTGGTCTTCAGTGTCCACACACCTTCACTGACGGCTCCTTGACACTGCATCTCACATTAGATATGGGCGAACATCATTTGCTCTAAGGTGAATTTGAGCAGAAGCTTGAGTGAAGATAGGGAGCTAGTGGGAAACTGGACCAGAGTTAGGAGAGAGCCTCCAGGCAACAGCATTGCGGTTCAAAGCCTTTTCCCAGATAAAATGCACCAACCATCAGAAAGTGTTCCAGAGCCCAGCTGTTATGGCCCGAGTCCTGCCAACGCCATCAGAGACCCTGGACGTCTTTGACCAACACCTCTTTTTTCTCCACCGCTCTCCCCTTTCCTATTCTCTGGCTCCCCAGGCTGGAGCTGGGCCGGTTTGTCCATCAGCTCTGGTCTGTGAATTTTTCCAATGACCTTCACAGGTTTAACACATGCATAATATATTTAATCCCCAGGTATGAAAAGGAAATATACAAAATCAAAAAAAATTTTGTTGAGACAGGGTCTCAATCTGTTGGACCCTGGAGTGCAGTGGCATGATCATGGCTCACTGCAGCCTCCAACTCATGAGCTCAAGCAATCCTCCCTTCTCAGCCTCCCAAGTAGCTGGGACTACAGGTGTGCGCTATCATGTCTGCTAATTATTTTATTTTTTATAGAGATGAAGTCTTGCTATATTGCCCAGGCTGGTCTCAAACTCCTGGGCTCAAGCAATCTTCCCGCCTTCACCTCCTAAAGTGCTGAGATTGTAGGCATGAGCCACCACGCCCAGCCAGAAAAATCAAATTTTTAAAAGTTTAATGAAATGTTCACAAAGTGTAACATGATGTCGACTTGCTTCATTAATAGTATATTCATAAACATTTCATTACATGGAAAAATTATTTGTAGGCTACATTGTTTTTTTTTTAAGTTGGAATCTCAGTCTCACTCTGTTGCCCAGGCTGAAGTATGGTGGCTAGCTCACGGTCACCGCAGCCTCGACCTGCTGGGTTCAGGTGATCCTTCCGCCTCAACCTTCCAAGTAGCTGGAACTACAAGCACGCGCCACCATGCCTGGCTAATTTTTAATTTATTGTAGAGATAAGGTCTCCCCAAGTTGCCCAGGCTGGTCTCAAATCACGCGGGCTCAGGTAATCCTCTCACCTCGGCCTCACAAAGTGCTGGGATTATAGGTGTGAGCCACCGCGCCCAGCCTGTAGGCTACATTTTCTTAGGAAGAATTTCTGAGTTGACTTGAGGCTTTCTAAGAAATCATAGCCCATTTAAAAGCCAATGAGTTGTCCAGGCTGGTCTCAAACTCCTGGCCTCAAGAGATCCTCCCACCTCAGCCTCCTAAAGTGCTGGGATTATAGGCATGAGTTACCATGACTGGCCTAAGTAATTCCAAATAATTTTGAGTCCTTCCAAATATTTTTTGCAATAGAATAATATTACTAAGGTATTTGACATGGATGCTATGATATGGATTTCTGATGGCCATAATAGTCCAGGCTGCAGGCTTGGTGGCCAAGTACTAAGGGATCAGAGACCAGCAGGGACATGGGCTCCAGACCAGGCTCAGAACCCAGGGCTCAGAAACTGGGCTCCTTGGGGCTTGGGCAAGGCCTGGCAATGCAGCCACCGGGCCAGTGCTATGGACACACGGGGGGACCTGCCCGGCAAGTGGTGGTCATCTAGGCAGTTGCCCCACCTGCGTGCCCAAAGAGGCGCAGGGCCCCCAGCACAGGCCACCCCATTCATGGCCGGGGAGGGGATCGGCCCCCAGTACAGGATGGAGTAAGAAGGTGTGTCCCCAAAAGCTGGGCCTGTGCCTGGGAGAGAGGGAATCAGAGTGGAAGTCATAGCCAAGGTCCTGGGTTTCTCTCCTGACACCAGAAGCTGGAGAGGAGGCTCGAAGGGGAGAAGACTACATCTTTTTTTTTTTTTTGTCGGTGTCACAGTCTGTCACCCAGGCTGGAGTGCAGTGGCATGCTCACGGCCACCACAGCCTCGACCTGCGGGGCTCAGGGGATCCTTCCACCTCAGCCTTTCAAGTAGCTGGAACTGTAGGTGTACATCACCACGTTGGCTAATTTTTAAAAAATTTATTGTAGAGATGAGGTCTCACCAAGTTGCCCAGGCTGATCTCGAACCCATGGGCTCAGGCAATCCTTTCACCTCGGCATCCCAAAGTGCTAGGATTATAGACGTGAGCACCCGGCTGAAGATATCTTAAGGATGGTTTGGCTCCAACAAGTCACATGCAGGTTCCCAGCTGTGTTGATTTCCACCATTTGGTGACACTCACTGATGCCTCACCCTCACAGAAAAAGCTCCTGAAAGCACCCTGCCTCTTCTGACCATGCCTGTAGACACAAGTGTCCACATAAGGTTCTGGAACTACCCCACAAGGAAACACCTGCCAGCGGTCCATCCACCTCCGAGTTGAGGGCCTCCTTCTGTTCTGGGGACCTGCTCCCTGTCACTGCCAAACGGCTTCTGACATTTGAGTCTTCAATTCTCTTCCACATGAGTATACACAGGAGGCAGGACCAGAAGCCTGAGTACTGCTTTAAAAAGTAACACAACTAGAATGGATCTGTCCCCTCCCATGAGGCTTCCCGGGGTCTCTCTGCCAGGTCTCACACCGGAGCCTTCTCTATGAGGGAATGGCCAACAGGGAGAGTTTCCTGCCACACAAAAATATCCATCTGATCCCTATGTCTCACAGATCATCTCTAGGGAGGGACCCACGTGGCCAGCACACTAACGCGAACATGTGGTCCCAAATGACTTCTGTTGCTTTTTGGAAGAAAGTCAAGGCCATTCTGAGGTATATTTCCAGAGGCTGAGCTGCTGCCAAAAATGATTCTTTTTTTTTTTTTGAGTTGGAGTCTCACTCTGTCGCCCAGACTGGAGTGCAGTAGCCGCTCCCGGCCACCGCAGCCTCGACCTGTTGGGCTCTGGCGATCCTTCCGCCTCAGCCTTCCAAGTAGCTGGAACTACAGGCGCGCACTACCACACCGGCTAATTTTTTATTTATTGTAGAGATGAGGTCTCGCTGCCCAGGCGGGTCTCGAACCTGCGGGCTCAGGCAATCCACTCACCTCAGCCTCCCAAAGGCACGGGATTACAGGCTGAGCCACCGAGCCCGGCTCAGAAATGGTTCTAAGGACTAGGAGAAGAGGAGGCAGGAGGGATGAAGGGGGAAGATGGAAGGGACTGCAACAGCGACTGCAGTTTCCTGGGGGCTCTGCTGAAGGTGCAGATTCCAGAACATTAACAAAAAGAGTGCCTGGCTGGGTGCAGTGGCTCACACCTGTTATCCCAGCACTTTGCGAGGCAGAGACGAGAGGATTGCCTGAGTCCAGGGGTTCAAGACCAGCCTGGACAACTTGGCGAGACCTCATCTCTATAACAAATCAAGAAAAACTAGCCAGGTGTGGTGGTGCGTGCTTGTGTTTCACCTACTCAGAAGGCTGAGGTGGAAGGATCGCCTGGGCCCAGGAGGTTGAGGCTGCAGTGGCTGAGAGTGTGCCACTGCACTCCATCCTGGGTGACAGAGTGAGACTCCGACTCAAAAAAGAAAAGAAAAGAGCACTCCTCATAGAACATTCATTCATTCATTCACAATAATCAATAGATACCTCAATGTTCAGCAGGGAGAGTAAGGTCCTGATCTCAGGGAGCTTGTGCTCCAGTGGGAGAGACAGACAGTTAACCACGATGTAACGTAATTATATTATATATACTATATAAATTACATAATATATTATAAATAGCTTCAAAGCACTCTGTGACACAGGAATCCATTTATGAGTGTCATGTGTACCCTTATGGGAGACACCCTGCTTCTGGGCACCTCCATGGCAGCACCAAGTCCCTGGTGAACACTGGTGGCTGAAAACGACACACAAACACGTGCGCGCGCGCGAGTTCCTGGAACTCCCTAATGCAGAATAGGACGCAGCTCCCTTGTTCCCAAGCAGATGGGTAGAGAACACACGTCTGACATGGAGAGCACCCTGACTTGTCCAAGTCACAAAAATGATGGGCCAGAGGCCCCACTCCCAAGTCCTGGGTCTCACTGCCTGTCCCCAGTTTCACCACTCAGGTCCCAGCAGGGACCTCCTCTGAGAGCCCTGGGCCCAGAGCAAGGGCCAGGCACAGCAGAGCAAGGTTTGTGTCCCTGAAAATGTGCCCGCATGTGACACTGCACAGAGGCTGTCTTTTCTAATGGCATTGGCTGCCTCCCACTCTCCAGCTGCTCTGGCTTCTCTTTTGCCATCAGAAGGTATCCTGTCGCATGAGGGCTTTCAGATACACTGTTCAATCATCCACATGCCTGGCAAGGCCCTGTTTTGTTTGTTCCCAAAGCTTCCCAGTCACATGACAGGAACCCAGGCAGTCAGAGGTTCGGGACATTGCTCTAGAGCCAGACAGGCCGGAGTTTGAATCCTGCCATCCCAGCTAAAAAGTCACACAAACTCTGTGCCTGTTTCTTCTTCTCCTTCTCCTTCTCCTTCTTTTATTTGGAGCCTCACTCTGTCACCCAGGCTAGAGTGCAGTGGCACGCTCACAGCCACTGCAGCCTCAACTTGCCAGACTCAGGTGATCCTTCTGCCTAAGCCTTCCAAGTAACTGGAACTGCAGGCATGTGCCACCACATACAGCTAAAGATTAAGTGAGATCATTCATACAAAGCACTCAGCCAATTGTAGGCACCCATTAAATGCAGTTGAATTTAGAACTCCCAGAGCTGGGTATGGTGGCTTGTGCCTGGAGTCCCACCTACTCGGGAAGCCAAGGTGGCAGAATCACTTGTGGTCAGGAGCTTAAGGCAGGACCAGGTGACATAATGAGATTCTGTCTCAAATAAATAAAACAAGCAAATAAATAAATAAGTAAATCCCAAGAAGTCCTCTCTTGAGTCTTTTCACTGTGGGGTGCCATCTGTTTATGACAGTACAGGGAAGCTTCACCTCCACAGCAGCCCTCGTCCTGTGCAGGGCACCTTCTGCAGCCAGCACGGCAGAGCAGAGCGCCGGAGAAGACAGGACCAAGAAGTTGAAACCAAGTACTTGCAGGAGTGGAGGTTATGGCAGAGGAAGTCCTGAGGGCCTGTGACATCAAAGTCACACGACGTCTCCAAGGACCTGTCAACCTCCACAGTCACGCACACCAATTCCTCGGAATATACTTCTTTTACCCATAAATAAAGGAATATACACACCCACACAGTCACGCGTCACTTTATGACAAAATGCAGCACTAGGTGATTTCTTCTCTGCGTGGACATCCTAGTCCTTCCACAATCCTGGGTGGTTTGGCCAACTGCACGCCTAGGAGTATGAGATGGCCTCTTGCTCCTGGGCTACATGTGTGCACAGCATGTGGTTGTGCTGAGTACTGTAGGCAAGCATAACATGGGGTAAGGGTTTGCATATCTAGACAAAGAAAAGGTACATAAAAATGAAGTATTTGTGTGTGTGTGTGTGTGTGTGTGTGTGTCAGGGTCTCACTCTGTCACCCCAGGCCGGAGTGCAGTGGCACCAGTTGGTGCTCATTTCGGCCTCAACCTCTTGGGCTCAGGCGATTCTTCTGCCTCAGCCTCCGGAGTCCGGAGTAGATGGGACTACAGGTGTGCTCCACCACACCTGGCTAGTTTTTTCAAATTTTCTTGTAGAGACAAGGTCTCACTATGTTGCCTAGGTTGGTCTCAAACTCCTGGGTGCAAGCAATCCTCCTGCTTCGGCCACCCAAACTGCTGAGATTACAGGCATGAGTCATGCATCCAGTCTGAACATGCCATGTCATGATCTTAATGGGTCCACTGTCATAGAAGCAGCATTGACAGGAACATCGTGATGCAGCACAGGACTGTCCACATCCTGTTGCCTCTGCTTCCATGGAGAGCTCCCCAGGAATCTCTTTCCTGAGAGCACCCTGCAGTGCTGAAACTCCATGATGCTCAAGGAATGCTGCAGAGGAGGGCTGGAGTCCAGGAGGCTGGAGCCTCCACTCACCACCCACTGCCCAGAGAGGGGGGCCACCCCCCACTGAAACCCCAGTGCCCTATTCAGGGTCTCTTTAACCTGAGGTCCTCCGGGATGGAAAGACCAGCATGGGGTTAAGGAAGCAGCTCTCTCATGAGCGACACAAGGAGTTCAGAGCCTGTTCTCGATCTTCCTCTTGTGTGATTGTGGGATATGCTGGCCCAGCCACGGCCTGGCCCTGAGCTGCCAGAGGCCAGAGCTTGGGACCGAGGCCACGGAGAGTGAGGACAGTGCTCTCAGTGCGGGCCGACCGAACAGACAAGACATCTATGCTGGTGCTTGGAATCAGCTGTCTCTGAACAGCAGAAGAACCAGGACCACAGGGACAGAGAATTCCTCGGCTAGGCACCTGCCCTTGAAGGACAGACAACTAATATCAACAGTGTTCGACATCTTCCCTTGCTGTCCCCAGGTTCTCGACAGAGACTTGAGGATACCTGGCTTCCGGTTTCTGGGTTCTATCCCCACGGTTCCCATCTTTCAGTGTCATAGGACAAACCCCACTCCCCTCCCCCACCACCCAAAGGGGGGCTCATAGGAGGCTGACTCTCTTTTGCCAAGTAAGAACATTACGGTGGGGGGAAGACCCCTAGTCCAACCACCATTTTATCAAAGCCATTTTCACATCCCAAATGAGGAAGACCTCATCCTGAGAACAGAGGACAGTCTTCAACCGAGGCGAGTCCTTCTGAAAGGCTCCCAGGGCTGCTGCCATCTTCCTCACTTTGTTCTATCCTGTGACCATCTTCGGACTGGCTTTTGAGGTCCCTCTGCCGCCATTCAGGGCTCTCTGCCCCCGCGTTCTGCTTTTCTTCCCAAATTATGTTCTCAGCTTGCTGTTTTCTTGTTCAAAACTTTTCCATCTCTAGCTTTCCCAGAACGGTCTCTCTAGAAGTTTTCCCAGAAGGAAAATGTCAGGGGATGGCAGTATAAGAAAATGGGAGAAAAGTGCCCCCTTGCAGGGCCCCTGCTGCCCGGCTAATTCTCAAAGGCAGACGATGTCCCAGAGCAGGAGGGGACACATGTCCTTCTTCCTTCTGCCCCCAGCTAGACGCCTGCGAGCCCTGGCTCGTTTGGTCCTCCCGGCCATAGCAGCATGGGTTCTCCTGGATAATTTGCAGGTTTAGCAGGTGAGGTGAGAAAGGTGGAGGCCTCTTGCTGGGCCATTATGTTTTCTGTGTGGAGCAGGAATGGAGGCTGAACAGAGACTGCCACAATTACCCCAGTTCCCGGGACACCTGCTCGCGCTCCCGCGGGGCATGCACTATGAAGCAGCGGCAGCTGGCCGGGAGCAGCAGGGTGTGACTGCGGAGGCAGGAGGCCGATTGTGACCAACTGATATTTACGCACCCCGGTGAGTGCTGTCCCCTTCCTCACGGTCACCTTGGGCACTTCTTTCTGGTGCCCAGGGATGCGGTCCCTGGTGAAAGCGTTTCTGGAGCTCCTCTTGGGAACTGCCTTTAGGGCCAGATTATCTGAGAAACAGAGTCACCCCCTCACTTTCTTTGTAATCAAAAATCGCTTGGCTCAGCTTTGTCACCCAGCTAATTCCTTAGACTTGCCTCCAAATGACCTTGGCTGCTTTAAAAATTAAATCCACTCCCGGAGGAAGAGGAGTCATCATCGGCAAGCACATTCAGCAAGGAGGACATGGACAGAGATGCCCTCACGAGGAGAGCAAGGCATGGCTGGAATGTACCTCCCAGGGGCACACACCTAGCCTCTGTTGCCACTTGATGCCACCCGGCCTGGAAGGTACCCAGTGAGCTATAGTGCTGCTGTCCCCATTAGGCAGGTGAGACCATGGAGGCTCTAGGCTGACTGACTTGTCTGAAATCACAGACCTACCAGAAGGGCCTTGGACACCACATGGGGGTTCCTTTTGGGTTGTCAAAAGTATTGAAATTAGCCGGGCATGGTGGTGCACACCTGTAGTCCCAGTTACTTGGGAGACTGAAGTTGAAGGATCACCTGAGCACAGGAGGGTGAGGCTGCTGTGAGCTGTGATTGTTGTGATCATGCCACTGTACTACAACCTGGGTGATGAAGTGAGACTCAAAAACAAAAACAAACAGAAAACAAAAGCAAGGCATTTGCTGGGAATGGTGGCTCACACCCGTAATCCCAACACTTTGAGAGGCCAAGGTGGGAGGATCACTTGAGGCTAAGAGTTTGAGACCATCCTGGGGAACATAGTGAGACCTCTTCTCTACAAAAAACAAACAAAAAATTCACCGGCATGATACTGGGTACCTGTAGTCCCAGCTACTTGGGAGGCTGAGGCAGGAGGATCACTTGAGCCCAGGATTTAGAGACTGCAGTGAGCTATAATGGCGCCTCTGCACTCCTGCCTGGGTGTCCCAAACAAATAGAAAGAAACAAAGGCATAGCATCTGTCGAAATAAAGACATGTGTGCACTGATTTAAAAACACAGCCAGTCAGAAAACCATCCCAGCCTCTTCCCTTCACACAGCCGCAGGGACCTCCCTCCCAGCCCACCAGCCTCTGCTGTTTGGACCCATCTGCAAAAAAGGCAGACTGCAGCCCGGGGACACAGAGGGACCTGGTGATAACTTCGGTCTCCAACTTGCTGACTTCAACACTCCGGGCCTTCGGGGCTCCAGCAGGAAGTGAGGATTCAAACAGTCCCTGGCCCACCAAGGCAACTGAGCCCTTTCTGTCTCCCCCTACATTCCTTGCACCAAGACAGCAGAGGCTGGACAGGATAAGATGCAAGCTGTGGGTGGGGAGCTGGGATTCAGGGCACGGGTGGACCTGTGTCTGAGTCAGCTCCCCCTGTGTACTGGCTGGACCACCTTGGACAAGTTGCATAGTCTCTCGGGGCCTCAGTTTCAACACCTGTCAAACAAGAAACAGCAGCATGTCTACCTGAGGCTGCTGCAAGGCCTTGACATGCAGGTGTAGCTGGAACCTGAGCACCTGATCCTGAATGCGCTTCCCAGGGCCGGCCACCCCCTCACCCCAGATTCATGCCCCGACTACCTTCGGGGGTGCCTGAGTCCTCTCTTCTGACCCCTTCCCCTGCAGCCCCACCCTCCCGAACCCACCAGATCCTGCCCCTCCCCTTCCCCAGGAAGACATATTACAGAAATGTGATAGGCAGTAGCAGCAAAGCAGACTGCCCTTGAGCCCCGATGAGGTAACCCAAGGAGACCCAAGCAGTTACAACAGAGACAGAGAAGAAGAGAGGGAGCCATCTGTCACCATGGGCGTGTCCCGCACCGAGGACTCCAGCGGTGGATCTAGGTTCAAATCCTGGATTGGCCTTTTGCTTGCTCTGCGACTTGGGAGGTGCTACTCAACCTCTCTGAGCCCCCATCTTCCTGTCTTCCCATCTGTAATATGAGGAAAATGCACATGCCTACTTTGCAGGACAGTTGTGAGCTTCAAAGACATGAAGTGGGTGAAGCGTGTCACGCTGGGCCTGGCACAGCCAACACTCAGGTGCAGGCTAGCTCTCAGGGTCACAGAACCAATCTCTCCCTAGAACAAGCTGGTTTCCGGGGCCCTGCCCACATCTGAAGGGCCAATGAGGCCTGGATGTGCCCACCCTCTGCTCCCCACCCGTTTGGCCAAGGAAGGCCAAGTGTGTCTTCTAGAACATTCCAAACAGGTCCATTTTGCATCCACACACCTCCAGCAATGAGTGGCTCAGCTCAGGTGACAGTCCACCTCTGAGTACCAAACATCCAGGTTAATCAAGGACCCTCTCTTTTGCCCCAAATTATTTTGTCCTGATAATTCTATTTTGGAATTACTCTAAAGCCAGCAACCCTGGCCTTCATAAAGAAAACACAAATCTGTGACTGATGCCGAGATGCCCATGGCCAAGGTCAAACTCCACACATGGCCGACACTGGGTGGAGTGCCTGGTGCCCTGGCTGCTTTGTGTGGGAAGTGTCACGGTGACACCGGGAGTTTCTGTGTCTGCCTGGTCCTGTGGGACTGACTGTTGGGTACAGGGAATAGGATCTTGGCCTCTGGGGGGTCCTGGGTCGCCCCCTGCAAGCCCCCTCCTGAGGGATCCTTGGGACAGGGAGCCCCAGGCCCCAGGCCATCTCTGGAGGTGTTAGTCATCTGTCTGTGACCTTGAATCCGAAGGCTGTGCCAAGGAATAACAATGAGAGGCATCACCAGACCCGCTGTCTTTGGTGTGTCCCGACCTGGGGAATTGGTGTCAGAAGACGCACAGAAAAGCCAGATGGCACTTTCCAGGGTCACGGTCCACCATGGAGCGAAGCCCAGGACCCCTTCCATGTCCTTCTCCAAGTCAGCCCATGCCCAGGCGGCTGGCGTGGGAGGAGATGCCGCAGAGACACAAGATTAATGGCTTCCCAGGCAGGTGAGCGGCTGTCCCCTCGGCCGGTCACGATCTCCCTGCGACTCCCTGGGCCTGGCTCTGTGAGGCGTGAAGTGGAGAGAGAGCCCAGCAGCGAGGCCAGCCTTGACCAGTCCAAGGGCTGAGCCCTGCCAGGGTCTCTGTCTGCTGCAGGCAGAGCTTCCAGAGCAGGAGACACTCTGTGGGGAAGGAAAGGCACTGGCCGAGGACAGGACCTGCACGTGCAGTGTGCTGGCGCCCAGGTTTTCCCCAGGAGCCCCCTTTTGTGCTTCTTGTTCGCTCCCACCTGCTTTCCTTAACTTATCCATCAACATTGTTTCATCGGTGAACAGATATGTACAAGCAGAAGAATAAAAGCTCAAAGCAAAAATCTCCCACAGTGCCGGGACTCCCAAGCCCATTTTCTACAGGTAACTCAAATGACAGTTTTTGTGTCTCCTTCCAGAAGTTCCTATAGTATATGCCCAGTATTTGGAGCTGACAAAAAACATAAATATGTTTTTCTATATCTAAGTTCACTCTAGTCACCTGAGTCCAGAGGCCTCTTTCTTTCTTTCTTTTTTTTTTTTTTTTTGAGTGGGGGTCTCACTCTGTTGCCCAGGCTGGAATGCAGTTGCACGATCATGGCTTCCACAGCTCATTCTCCGGAGTTCAGACGTTCCTTTGGCTTTAGCCTCCCAACTAGCTGGGACCAAAGGCACACTAATTTTATTTTTTGTAGAGATGAGGTCTTGCTATGTTGCCCAGGCTGGCCCCGAACTCCTGGGTTCAAGCAATCCTCTTGCCTTGGCCTCCCAAAGTGCTCTGTAGCGCAGCATCTTGGGAGGCTGAGGTGGGAGGATTCCTTGAGCCAGAAATTCAAGACTCTGCTGGGAAACACAGCAAGACCCTATCTCTAGAAAAATAACATATAAAGATTAGCCAGGTGTGGTGGCACCCACCTGCGTTCCCAGGTACTTGGAAGGCTGAGGCGGAGGGATCACCTGAGCCTAGGAGGTTGAGGCTGCAGTAAGCTATGTTCTCTCCACTGCTCTCTAGCCTGGGCAACAGAGCAAAACCCTGTCTCTTAGAAAGAAAGAGAGAAAGAGAGAAGGAAAGAAAGAAAGAAAGAATGAATGAATGAATGAATCAGAGGGAAACTGGATCAGCCTGGAGTAACGACATCATGGCCACAGGGCACAGCCTCTGGCCTCATCCTCGCAGCCAGGGGTGGGAAGTAATGAGGAAACAGATTGCAGCCCGGAGGCCTTGGCCTGAGCTGGCCCATGGCCCAGGTCCCCTGGCCCTCATGGAGAGGACTCTGGTTCAAGCCTTGCTGGCATCTGCTAAACGTGGGCACCAGCCTGAGATGTTACAGACTCACCCACCTGCCCACACCAGGCCACACCTCGACCCGGGCACAGTCCAAGGGACCACCCTCCAGGCTGCCGGAGGCCCTGAGTTTCTGGGACTGCTTTGATCCCGGGTTACCCTTTTCTTTGCAATAAGGGTATTTCATGCAATGTCTCGATGTCATTAAATGTAAGATTTTAAAGATAAATACGCTTACAGACCAAAAAAGGTGACCCACTGCCAGACCCCATGGGACAATTTTTCACCACAGAAGAGCCACCGGCACAGAGTAAAGACTTGGGAGTTTGAGAGGCCTAGGGGGCAGAGACATGGCAGGGTGGTAGCCAGGCCTATGTTGGGGTGGGGGGAGGCATCTACAAGAGCCAGGGCAGAGACCCCTCCCTAGGCGACAGAAGGCTTCTTCCTGAGAGAGGCCTGGCCCTCGGGAGGCTCATCAAGTGCCCAACTGTGGCCCATATCAAGCCCACGGGCTCTCTTCCTGGGACCACTCTGCTGGCCAAGCATGGGGCCAGGGGAGCTCAGGGCACATACGGGAGAAAAAAACCACAAACCCCACTTTGGGAGGCCAAGGCAGGAAGATCACTTGAACTCAGGAGTCTGAGACCAGCCTAGGCAATGTGGAGAGACCTCGTCTCTACAAAACAAAACAAAATTAGCCGGGTATGGTTGTGCAAATCTGCAGTCCCAGGTACTTGGGAGGCTGAGAAGGGAGGATCGCCTGAGTCCAGGAGGTTGAGACTGCAGTGAGCCGTGATCATGCCACTGCACTCCAGCCTGGGTGAGAGAGTGAGGCTCCGACTCAAAAAAAACAAAACAAAACAAGAAAACCCCAAAACCCTGGCCCGCCAGACACCGGCTACAGCTCCTCAGACCAAAGCAGCCCTCTCCCTCCACTGTACCCCAAGGCCACACAAAGGATCCATGTGTGGTGCCTCCCTGCCCCCGACAGCCGCACAGAATCCTCTAAGGTTCCCACCACAGGCCCCGAGGTCCAGCTCAGGCATGCAGACCACGTGCAAGCCACGCGGACCCTCTCCTTTACTCCTTCCTGGCAAGGGAGGTGTTTAGCACAGCGTGGACAGGCGCCGGCATGGGCCCTTCCGTGTCCTGGGCTCTGCACAGCCGTCCTGGGACGAGGCCCCGGCAGCACATGCCTTTTCTCAGGGGCTGTGCTCCCTCTTCCTGAGCCCAGAGTCGGCTGGGTCACTCAGCTTGAGACCACATCACTGACTCAGGAGGGCTGGCCTGGAACAGCAGGGACCTGGAGTAGAAACAGCGAGTTTTCGGGGCCCCTGGAGTGCAGAGCTGTCAGGTCGGCTGACTTGGACCCAATGTGTCCCCGTGGCCAGTCACTCAGCTTCCCTGGCCCCAGCAAAGCGGGGACTGGACTCCCTACTGAGCTGTTTTGTGAAGACTGAAGAGATCAGTTTCCTTCCCCTCCCATTGCTGGACTCCAGCACTCCCCAGCATCTACTCACAGAGGCCCTTAGACCAGGACCCCACAGCTCCCTGCGATGTGCTCCTTCTGCCTGGGACTGCTGCGTGCCCTCACCACTCAGCGGCTTGAGGCTGGGGACACAGGGACAGCAAGTGTCGGCTTCCACGGCATCCTGAATCAGCAGCTGGGACAGAGCCTGGAGGTCCCTCCCTGCCCCTCCCTGCCGAGAGCCGTGGGCACTCGCTGAGCACAGCAGTCACACAGAGCGGAAAGCCTTCTGAAGAGTGATCCGGCTCTAAATGCAGGGACGTGCCCAGCAGGATGGTATGAGCCTTCAGATGTTAGTCAGGGGCTGATCCCTGTGAGTGAGTCAGGGCTCCTAGAACAGCTCTAGGCCTTCAGTCCCCTGGATACTCACTCTCCTCCTCCCTGCCTTATAAATTAGGAAGACTAGGTTCAGACCTCACGTGCCCCCTCAACCAGGCACTCTTGGGCAGTGAGCAACCTGGACAACTGAACAGGCGGCCCCCTAGCAATTCATCCCAGTACACACGTTTTCTCCAAATATATCCAAGCTTTCACCTCACATTTACCAAAGCCTCCAGCAGGATCGAATGTGCGCTTCAGATTCACAGATGAATCACAGCCAGGGTGAAGGGAAGACCTCCACGGAGCTGTCAGGCCTGCTGACTTGGGCTCATTGTGTCCCCCTGGCCAGTCACTCAGCTGCCCTGGCCCCAACAAAGGCCACAGTGAGACCCCAACAAAGTGGGGACCGGACTCCTTACTGAGGTGCTTTGTGAAGATTGAAGAGATCAATTTCCTTCCCCTCCAAATGGCTAGACTCCAGCACTCCCCAGCATCTACTCACAGAGGCCCTCAGAGGGCTCAGGGTGAAAGGAAGACTCCCACAGAGCGGTGGGAAGAAAGGGTTCACATCTCAAGATCGTCTTCTCCTATGGAAGGTCACGTCCAAGGTCTGTGATCCCAGCACTTTAGGAGGCTGAGGCAGGAGGATCTCTTGAGCCCAGGAGTCTGAGGCTACCGTGAGCTGTGGTCAGGCCACTGCACTCCAGCCTGGGCGATAGAGTAAGACCCTGAGAGGTGGCCCAGGATGCTGTGGAAGCCGACACCTGCTGTCCCTGCAGCCCAGCCTGCAGCCCCTGGGTGGTGCAGGCACGCCAGTGGCCCTGGCCAGCAGGAGCATATCGCAGGCAGAGTGTCACATGATGACACTACAGACCAGGGGTTCAAGGCCACAGTGAGACCCTGGCGGTGAGATGCACCTTCTGGTCTGTAAAGTGGAACAGACAGCCATCTCCAGCGTCTGTGGGCTTGCTTGCACAGCACGGGCCGCTGGACATGGGCTGGGCAGGGGCTGTGGTGTCGGACTCACGGAGCTGTGCTCCTGATGCCAAAGAATCAATTTCCAGGCCACTGTGGGTATACATGCCCGCTCCAGGGGCCCAGCTGGGTGTCACCCAGGGAACCTATCGAGGAGGAGTCTGGAAGAGTCCTCTCCTGGGCCTCTGCCCCTCTGATGTCCCTCTGTCCTGTCACCTCCCACAAAACCACAACACACCAGCATAACCCCAACTCAAACATGTGCTCGCACTGGTTTTTGCTGTTTGTTGCCCCTTGGAAAATTCACGGTTTTACTTCTGCTCTTAGCTACTCGAGTAAAAGACACGGGCAGGGGCCAGTAGGGAAAAGAAATCAAGCTCACGCTCCAGAAATTAAACTTTCATTCCTCTATCTGGGAAATCATGTTTCAATGGAATCTGGACACAGACACTGGAGCAGTGAGAAGGAATGCTAAAAAGAGTTAATATTTATTGAGCACGTACTATGTACCATCTCTAAGTACCTTATGTTTATCAACTTTCAATCATTAACTAGGAAGATCACAGCAGAGGAGGAATTAACACCCAAATGATTAAATCATTTACCCCAAGATCATAGAGCTGGGCAGGGCAGAGGGGGCCAGATTTGTAGCATTTGCCAATTTCCAGGGTGTAGACACCCCCATCCGGCCAGTTTTAACCTACCAGCTTGTCACCACTGAGTGCAGCGGTGGGTTTTCCCACCCTGCAGGCACATTACATGACATTGACAGCAAGACTGTACAGTCAAATGTAGTACAGTGTTAGGAAACGGTGCATTTTGAGTATCTATTGTTTTTGATACAATGTATTTGATCATCAGTTTATACAATGTAACACGTAACAACCATTACCAGCTCACGGAAGATTTAACAATAGGCTCTCCTGGGCCACTGTGCGCTGGTTCCAGCACACCACCAGGGTAAGGACTCAGACTCCATCCATCTGAGGCTGCTTTTCCTCTTAGCCAGGATACTGTCCCGCCTCCCAGAAGGGCACGATGCCCCCCACCAGCCAGAGCTGGCACGGCTCAGCCATGGCCACGAGGCAGCAGAAGCAGTGCTCTCTCTTTCCATCCTTCCTCCTTCCTTATGACACTCCCGATCCCCTAGAATCACTCAGTCAATGTTTATTAAGCACCTACTCTGTGCCAGGAGCTGTTCTAGGCACCAGGGACACAGGGATGAGACTGGACTCTCGGGGTTCATGATTTAGTGGGAAAAGAGAAGCACACACTCAAACCCAGCAGAGAGCCACCCCGTCAGAGGCACGAGACAGAACATGCCGCAAGGAGAGACAGATTCATTCTCCCAGGAGGGGTCAGGACAGCTTCACACACGGTGGACACCTGGGCAGGGTTTCAGAGGATAAATAGAAGTTCACCAAGCAGACCAGGGTGGAGGGAAGCAATACAGGAAGGAACCAATCCGAAGTGTGTATTTAGGTAAAAGTTTTCCAGACAGGAAGGAGCAACAGCAGATGCCCTCGTGCCGTGGCTGGGACCCACGTAAGGGAGAGAGAGGCAGATGTAGGAGAAGCAGGTTTGGAGAGCCATGCTGCATTCAATGTTGCATGTGCTGCTGTGGGTGCCCATGGGAATCCAAGTCCCAGAGTCAGACACCAAGACTCAGACATGGAAATAGTTGGGGAATGGGGGTGGGAGAATGGCCGGAGGGCATGGGACAGTAGAAAAGGCGGGCTGGGAAGAGGGACTTCAGCTTCAAAATATGCTCATGACAGATCCTTTGGGAGGAACGGAGGGGTCAGACCATCGTGCCTTCGGAAGCTGGCCATGGGGCCCTGGAGGATGATGTTGGGAAGACCAGAGTCAGAGGCTGAGTTGGGGGAGGAGAGATCTGACTCACAGCAGCAATTCTTCCATCTGTTTTTTTTTAGGACCAAGACATGGGGCCCCAATTTTCCCTTCCATCCACACTTTAAACTTTACCCATGTGTTGGAACCACACAGCTAAGAAGGGGTGTTCTTTTATTTTATTGTGTATTTTGAGCCAGTCTCACTCTGTAGACCAAGCTGAGTACAATGGTACAATCAGAGCTCCCTGAAGCCTCAAACTCCTAGGCTCAGTCAATCCTCCAGTGCAGCCTCCTGAGTAACAGGGACTACAGGTGTGTGCCACCATGCCTGGCTAACTTTTAAAATTTTTTTTTGTGGGGAGAAGTTCTCACTATGTTACCCAGGCTGGTCTTAAACTCCTGGGCACAAGTGATCCCCCTGCCTCAGCCTCCCAAAGTGCTGGGATTACAGGTGTCAGCCACCACGCCCGGCCAGAATGGGTGTTCTGAAGACTGGGGTTGGAAAGCAGAAGTTGTAGGTCAGGCGTGGTGACTCCTGCCTGTAATCCTAGCACTTTGAGAGTCTGAGACAGGAGGATCCCTTGAGGCCAGGAGTAGTTCCTGGCCACTTTGAGCAACATAGCCAGACCCAATTTCTATAAAAAAATAAAATTAAGCCGGGCTCGGTGGCTCAGCCAATAATCCCGCACTTTGGGAGGCTGATGTGAGTGGACTGCCTGAGCCCATGGGTTTGGGACCCACCTGGGCAACTTGGCGAGACCTCATCTTTACAAAAAAAAAAAACCTAACTGGGCGTGATAGCGTGCACCTGTAGTTCCAGCTACTCGGAAGGCTGAGGCGGAAGGATCGCCGGAGCCCAGCGGGTCGAGGCTGCGGTGGCCGGGAGCGGCCGCTGCACTCCAGTCTGGGCGACAGAGTGAGACTCCAACTCAAAAATAAATAAATTAATCAATTTAAAATTAAAAAGCAAGTAAAATTAAATTAAATTTTCAAAAAAGCAAGTGCAAGTTCTAGACACCATCAGCGACACAGGAGTGCAGGCACACAGTCACGCTTATCAGTCATGTGACCTTGGACAAGCGTCTTCACGTCTCTGGGCCTCAGTTTCTTTACCTGTGAAATGGGAATGCCAAGTACCTGCCTCTCCGGAAGTGAGGAGTTAATATACGAAATGTTCTTCGGACAAAGCCTGACACATCGTAAGTGCTAAATGCTTGGTAACTATCCATTACTGCAACCATTACTATTACTATGAATGTTATTGTAGTCACCCATCTCCGACCCTACAGTCTGTTGCTAGCTCGCTTCCGAAAAACTTTTTGTGTTTTTTTTTTGTGAGTTGGAGTCTCACCCCATCGCCCAGGCTGGAGTGCAGCAGCATGCACACGGCCACCGCAGCCTCGACCCGCTGGGCTCCGGCCATGCTCCCGCCTGGGCCTTCCGAGCAGCCGGAACCACAGGCGCGCGCGACCACGCCCGGCTGGTTCTGGGTTTATTGTAGAGCCGAGGTCTCGTCAAGTTGCCCGGGCGGGTCTCGAACCCCAGGGCTCCGGCAATCCCCTCGCCTCGCCCGTCCTCCGAAAAACCTTTCCTACGGCAGATCCTAACACGACCGCCAGAGAGTCGGCGGCTTGCAGGAGGGCATCCGGACACCGGGACCGGGCTCCGAGATCGCTGCGGGCCGCCCGCCCCGCACGCTGCGGGCCGGCGCGCGTCCCCTCGCGCAGCCAGGCCCGACCCCTCCGGCCCGTCTGGAGGTCAGGCCGGCCCCGGGGGCGGCCCTCGGGGCGTGCGACGTGTGCCCCTGCTTGAGCAGTCGCCTGGAGGGAAGTACAGTTCATCCCAGTGATCGATCTCTGACGGAAACAAAGATCTGAGCATCACATGTTCTCAGTCATAAATGGACCCTGAATTACTACCGTAATACTATAAGATAAGGATTGATAGTGGCAGGACACTATGGGGGGAACAGGGAGGGGCGGAAGGTAGGCTTAACAGTATTCAGTATCTGTCTGGGGAGGGGGACATACCTCATCCATA
>NW_007247324.1:473403-482667 GCF_000164805.1 Carlito syrichta | reverse complement strand
CCTCCCGAGGGTCGCCTCCTGGGATCGCCCGCGCTCCCGTCCGCCTGGAAGGCTCCGGGGCGGGCCCGGCCCCACGGGGTGCAGGGCCAGCGGCGGCCTGCAGGGGGCTCTAGCGCGCTTCCGTTCCCCACACCCCGCAAGGACGGTGGTGGCGACCCGAGCCGTGCGACTGTCTGCCGAGCGGGGCGAGGAGCGCCGGGCTCGTCGGCACCGCGTCCGACGGGGAGCCGTGCTTCCGGCGGGCTGCGTGTCGGGCGGGGGTCCCTGCTGCTCCCGGCCCGCCTCTGACACCGACGCGGCGTCTCCCATCGGCCTCCCGGGAGACGCCCGGGTCCGCCTCCCGCCCCGCTGGGGAGGCCGCGGCTTGGGCCTCGCGAGCAGAGAGCAGGGGGGCTTCGGACGGCCGGGCGCAGCCCTCCGCCCGCCCGCCCGGAAGAGGGCGGAGCTGGGTTCCCTCAAAGGCCGCTCGCCCCGTGCCCCCGAGGGCAGAACTCAGGGCCGTTGGGTACCGTTTAGGAGACCCCGCCGGCAAGTTGATTTGCTTCCTCGCAGCTCCATCAACCCATCTGGAGGAGGGACGTCGCCCCCGGCGTCTAAGGGCATGGCCATCCTGACGTGCTCATCCTGGCAGAAAGTTCCAGACGGCCACTTGGAAAACAAGTCGCAAAAGACTAAACCGCACTATCATCCTATGGGGCTTTGTCAACAGCAGAAAATAAATAAAGGAAATGTGTTTCTTCGTCAGACCAATGTAAGAAAAACAGTCATGGGCAGGGCGTGGTTGCCAGACGTAGGATATCCCGCATGAGATTTACTTATACTAAAAAAATTCATCATTTAGAAAATCATATTTAACTGTGTTTGTTGCATCTTATCAGGCAATCTTACTCCCAAGTCTGAGAATATAGGGATTCATTCAGATGAAATTTCCTATTCATCCTCTCCAACCCAAATCGTAATTCCTTCTCTAATCCCCTTGGGTTACATATGGAAACCCAAGCCACCCTGATCGCATTAAACAGTGATCAGTTCAACCTCACTGCTGGGGAGGACTCTCACTGTAAGTTTATGTCAAAGGAATAAAAAGGAACTTCCAAAAGATAACATCAAAAAAATTACTAGTGCTGAATGTTTAATGCACACCTACTATGTGCCTGACACTTGCAAATTATCTCCCTAAATCTTCACAATAATCCTGGGAAGTAGATGCTATTAGTGGAAACTGCAAAGAGAATCTACAAATCTAACTTCTGTGGTTCTCACCAAGGCATGTAAATTTCTGGTCAATTACTTCCTGGGAAAGAAAGGGGAGGGAAGCCGAGAAGGACTCCATCCCATCACCAAGTAGGCTTCTTCCCAATGCAGGGCCAAGTCTGTTGCTATCCGCACTTTGTTGCTTCGTCACTTACACAGAAAACGGTCTTGATTTCAGGGAAGGATGGCTGGGTGGGATTGTGGGAGAAAGGTAAGTGGGGACCCCAGCTGTCTTCAGTAAGTTGGCCTTACGACTGAGGAAGACGTGTTACACCTTGGGATAATAAACAGCTCATTTGCCGTGAATCAAGGCACGCTTGAGCCATCCCCAGACCCTCGGTGACAATGACACAGAGATTCCAAATGTTCTCTGCAAGAAAAAACACCCTTTCCTCTAATCCTTCTTAAACTCAACAAGACTGATTGGTTTTTATTATTCATGAATTAATTTTTTACTCAGGGTCCAACGAGGGAATTGAAGCTATAAAATTTCTCACCGATCGAGGGGGGAAGCGGATCCCAACCTGAGCACCACAGCCAGTCTTGCTCGCATTCCTTGGGGGTAGAATGTTTTGTTTGTTAAATCAGTTAATAATCAATTAATAATCCAAAGCTTTGGGGTTTGTTTGTTTTTTTCCTGAGGAAAAAAATGGAGTAAGAACATGAGTAAGAATATTAAGGTGGAAAAATTGCAGACAGCTCTGGGACCGTGGTATGTTAGGTAAAGCATCCCACAGTGCATATATACAAAAAAAGAGAGAGACAGAGACAGAGAGAGAGAATAACAAAGACATTGTTGGGTTCCAAAGTAACACACAGTCGAGCCCCGTCTGCAGGTGAGCAGCCTCTGGCTCCGGCGGTCGGCACACAGTGTCACAGAAGGGTCACAGGAATTCAGAGGGGTCAGCTCCCTGACAATCTCCCTCTAATCTCTGCCTCCAGAGCTGAGGCCGAGGCGCCCAGGAACGGGGACAACGGCCTCACAGATGTGGAGCGGCCAAGAAGGTGATGGGGTGGCGAGGTGACTTTGCCTCTCTCTCTGCACGGTTCTTTTCCCAGATCTATTCATATGTGCCAAGTCATAACCTCACTTGTCCTCGTGTGCCTTTGGTCTGCACACCACTCCCGAAAACACAGCCAGGGGAACCGAGGAACCAGGGGCAGCCGGGAAGCAGAGCAGTGCTCGGGTCCCAGGGGCTGGCGGCAGTGGGATCACACTTGACACAGCACCATCCCTGACAAGAAACACGTCTTCCTTCTTCGTCCAAAGGCAAAACACCCAGCACTTCTCAAGGGGGCGTGTGGCCAACATGAATTCTCCTCCACCTGTCTGTTCATAATCAGAGGCCAGGCAGCCTCTGCTCCTGGATGAATTCAGACATGCAGACCCGAAGTCTTTGCCCATTTATGTCTGCACCGTGTTGGGACAAGACATGGCCACCCTCACCCAGCTACTAGAAGTAAAAAATGGTGATGAGAACTGCTTTGTGCTTTTTGGAAAAGAAAACAGTGCAAGCCGCAATTACCGTTCTCATCGTGATTATAACCATCGCGTTATTGCTACAATTTCTGTAAAAGCAGTGTGCTTTCTGCCAAAGCTTGTTAGCTTGACTGCTTAGGTAGACAATGTCAACACACCCAAGAGACAAACGACAAAGAAAAGGATAAATGCTGTGTTGCACTCTGGTGCTGGAGGGCTGTTTGTTCCCCCATCAGAGGGAAACGTTTTTTGCTGATCGATCAGGAAGGCAACACGCAGCAGCCCACTTACTAGGCATCACCAAGACCCCAAACTTGGGTCCTAAGCACGGGCAGGGAGATGAGGGGACAGATGGCAAAACTGGTTTGAACCAAGTTTCCTGTGCCTTCATACCCTCACCCACGGCTCCAGCCTGCTCACCTCGCTTCACAGGTCACAGGTTAGCCTGGAACTCGCCTTCACACGGCAGGCCTTCACCCGGCTGGCTTCCCCTAAAGCGTGGGAGCGGCCTGCCGCCACGGAGGAGGGTACCGGTGGCTGGACCAGAACGGAGGGAACCAACAGGCGTTCTGTTTGGGGACATCACTCAACTGAGCACACCCCACGCTTCCAGACAGCAAAACACACCACATGCTCCTGCACACGTGGGACGGACTCACACCTTCCTCCAAAACGTACATCGAGGGGTAAAAGGACAAGGACAAACTGCAGCAAGTTGGAATTACGAGGCCGCGGGGGCAAAGACACCGGAAAGCACGAAGCACAAAACTGTAGCCAGGAGAGATCACCCTCTGGTGTCCTCCGCACCTTATGGCTGCGTTCCCCTGTCCTCTGCCCTCAGGATAGCACACGGAGAGGCCAGCCGAGCTCCAGACCCGCTTCCAGGTGTCATTTTTAAAGCACAAGTCAGGTGAAAATACCACAACACAAATCTAAATCAATACAATAAAACGTTTAAAATGAATTAACAAAAATAATAAAATAGAAACAACTAGTGTATGAACTCGAGTCCAGGCAATTAAAAATAAAAGAGCCAAGTTAGCATGACACTCAGCATTTGGGGGTTTTGAAATTCATGGTTTCTTCGTTAGAAAAGCTTGACCCCAGTGGAACACATCACCTGAGTACGAGGCTCCATTCAGATCCTTTCAGGTTTTAGTTAACACTGCTGGTCAGGCATGAGGCTGACTACAGCTATAACTGGTTGGAGAGGACACTGATACCGTTTTTAAATAAAAATTGATCACATTTGAAACCAGAAGACAACAACAAAACCTTGTTGGAGTTTATGTAACTGATTTTTGACCTCTGAATAAAACGACATTGAGAAATAAAATAACATTTTCTGGAGAACCATTCCCAGAAACGACTCAATCCCGGGGACGCTGAATAGAATAGATGACAATACTGAATAGAAAATTGTAAAGTCTTAAAGAACAAAGGAGAGAAATTTTTTTAAAAAAAGAAAAAATAACCATATTTAAGACCAAAATGTGCATTAGGTTAAAAAGTATAGCAAAATAAAGATGAGAAAAGTCTATAATCCCCAGGAAAACTTGTGTTTTAGGTTTATACAATTTAACTCAAGCTCAGACAATTTGGAATTTAAAACATTTAGCCAATGATTTTTTTTTCCACCTAGTCTGATTCCACACCGAAAGTACCACGGGCAGATTAGCCAGTAAGATCTTCCTTGACTTAAGAAAACAGGTGACCCCTTAAGCCACCGCCTGTCGATGGCTATTTCCAGGCAGAGGAGGGGTACCTGGAACAGAATGGCCCAAATGCTTCTTTGAGTGTGGCCATCAGCTACCCTGTGGGAAGGACGGGTTTCCCTTCTTCCTCCCTCAGGTCTGCACCAGCCCTACCCAGGCTAGAAAACCAAAGATATGTTCTTAAGACCAAAGTCCTCTGGGCTGCAGGCACAACCAGCCGGGGGGATCCCTCTGTGGTCCCTTTCTCACCATGGCATGGCAGCCCCCGCTGGAATGTGGCCCCAGTCAGACCTCAACCCAGGCAAGAGGTACAACAGGGACTATGTTTAAATAGCAAAGCCCCCTATGCACTGTCACCCCATCGTAAAGGGACACACACACCATAACACACTCACACATGCACACACAGATCTCCCACGGTGGAAACTGTCTTAGGGACAGATGCTTGATATTCCAGGGTCCAGAAAGATCTCGACAACAGGGACTTTAACAGCATCACAAAAGGGCCTGACATCCTTAAGCCGTGACTCATAAATAAAGGTCCTGTTAGCATCCTTTATGATTTTAATCCTGATTAGAGAGGCTGACCCAAGCACAGTCAGAGGAGGGAGAATGGTCACGCAGCTCTGTGTTCCCCCACTCGTCTGGGGTTTTGGTGTCTTTTTTGCCATATGCTAGCTGGGGGGGCTTTGTTCTCAGACATAAATTGAGCCTATGCCCCGCATGACCAGTCTTCCCACACATCTCCTAGTGGGACCCCCTGAAGCTGTCCAGTTCTGCGGCCACCCGCTCAGGGCCCAGGAACCAGTGGGCTGTCACTCCCCACATCTGGCTCTACGGATAGGCTGATGAGGTGAGTGAACACAAGCCACTACCCACTGAGCCCCAGGGCACTGGACGGAAGTCACGATGAGTCTTTCCAGAGCCACTCCCACGGTCTCTCTACCATGTTCTTCCAGTGACCAGTGGACTGTCACAAGAGGCAAGGGTCACTAGCCCAGTGTCCTAGGAAAAAAATCCCCCCCAATCTACCAATCTCTCCCAGTCACTGCCCTGACAACCTTTTCAAGGAAGGTGTCTGGTCCCAGGACAGTTCAGCCACCATCAGGGGAAGGCCAATGGCCTCACCAGCAGCAGGCAGCAGGCAGCAGGTTGGCCCAGGGAGGGTTAATCTACGGGGTCAGTCATCACAGGGGTCACCGTGATGTGCAGAGAAGTTGCTCATCCCAGGTCTCTAGAGCTGGTGTGCTAATTACATTTGCAATTATAAACACTGCTACCTCCCTGTGCAGGGACCAGGCAACAGCCACTGAGGGGCTATCAGGATGTCATCCCACCCCAGGTCACCCAGCCACACCAGGGGACACCTGGGTTGGCCATAAACAAAGAGCCCACCTGTGACTGTTCCCCAGAGGCCTGAGGCTGCTGGGACTGAGAAAGGGGAAACTTGTCGATCGAGGGTCACTGGCACATACATGCTAATAGGGCTTTGGCTGATCTCTGGAAGTCAGCACATGGCTTCAAGGGCACACAGGTGGGATGCTAAGCAGGCTTCTGAGTTCAGAGCTGCCTGGCTCCAGCCCCTGCCCAGCTCGCACCCTCATGGCTTCCTGGGCTGTTCTCTTCAGCTCCTGCACCCTCAAGGGACTACCAGAGACACAGAATTCAAGCCAAGCTGCAGACCCCCTGGCAACATCCAGTCAAGAGCCACCTTGACTTAAAGACAGAAACTCCCAGGGAAACCGTGCGGCATCTTGGCAAATTCTGGAAAGAGCTCTTGGTCAAGTACTTCCTAGGTCTCACTTCAGAGCGGGACAGGCAGAGAACCAGTGCCGGCCAATAGGTGTGGAGGGACATCAGCACACAGGTGTGCCAGGCTGCCGTGGGTTTTACTCTAAAAGGGTGAACAATGGTCCACGCTATGCCTTCCCGCAAATTTGGAACCACACAGGATTTTCCTCATCTTGAGGAAGTCACTTCAAGGCCCTGGGAAGACAAGCTCTGGAGAGGGGCACTGCAGGGTGGGGCCAAGAGCGTCCTGTCTCTTATCGGTTGGCCGTTCGGGAATTCTCCCTCCTGAACCCTACTTGGCCGACTCCTTCACCCACCCTGACGCTCATGCTCCCTCGGCGTCTCTCTCCCACTTGCACCCTTTCTTGGGCTGCTGGAGTCCCGCAGATAAGAAGAAACCAGGCGTCTGCAGAGGACGGAGGAAGGAGACCAACTCCTTCAATGAGTTTAAATTAGCTTTAGAAACCACTTGGCAAAATGTCCAATTCTCCGAGGGGGACGCACCAAGTCACAAGGGTCCCCAAGTGAGGACCAGGCCCTCTGAGAAAGCAAGTTGTGCCATGAAACCTCTGTCACTGCCACCTCCCTCGAAGTGCTTTCCCCGAAAGTCCCCTCTGCCCCTCCTCTCCCAGACTAAATGGCATATTTATTGATCACTTCAAATCAATAGAATGAAAAGATTCCCGTTTGGTGGGCCAGGTTGGTTCTTCATGGTTTTCTTTATTTATGAAACAGATCTTTTCATTTGTCCCAATTGTTGGTAAAATAGAGGATTGTTTCTGAAATAAAAGGGGCTGGGGGGGGATAATAAGCCCCAAGAGGAAATTTCCAGTGATGTCAGGATCTCACTGAGCTGGAAAGGGCTCAGCCAGACCAGGCTGCTGAGGCGACCTCACGCTGCCTTCCAGTTTACTGCCTCCAGGCCCAGCAACTCCCGGCTTGTTACCCATCCCCTTCCAGAGCTGCTCAGGCCTCCAGAAGGGTGGCAGGTGGGAGGGTCTCTTTCCTGGAGCCCCTCCCCCAGAAAACCGAGACTAATGTCCACCCTCTGATTTATTTTTAAATGTACCATTAAAAATTAATTCCCCCCTTTGTTTTCCTCCGGGTCACTGGTTCTGAATTGCCATGTGGCATTTTTCCTACGTGTGAACCCACATATTTTACCTCCAGGACAGTTTGTTCTTTGTTTCTTTAACAACAGCAGAGTGGCCATCGGACGGTGCTAAGGCCGCCCCCCTGCTCTCTGGGTGGCACGCCGCGGGTCTCCAGCTGGTCCGGTCATGGACCCATTTGTACACAGGCGCACGAAAGCAAGCACATGGACTCCCACTCCGGCTGATTATACATGTACATAAAATATTGATTAGAAAGCATAATGGAGTCATCCACAGGATTGTCCACAGGAAAATGAAAATGCAGGAGAGAAAGGTACGGAGGTGCGTGTGCGTGTCTGCTGCGTGTTTGTGTCTCACCTGGGACAGTGAGGATGCCGCTTGAGCATTTCCATGTGTTCTGTGTCAGAGGTAGGGGGTGGGGGGTGGAGACTTCTTTCTCCCTGAACTCTGGCCTCCGTGCCCTTGGGTTTTCCCAAGCCTGGGAAGGGTGACTGATCCACAGGGATGAAAACTCTGTGTCCAGAGTACACGAACCCCCTCGCGTGTGTCCCCTGAGAAACGACGGCACCGTGATGAATGGATTTGTGCCACTGTTCTTCCGTCAAGCCAAAGAGCACAGTCCCCTCTTCTGCTCCTTTGCTGTTCCCAGCTCTAGGGCTATGTCTGGAAGCCCTGGGGTAGAGGTCAGACGCCTCCCAGCCTCCAGCCCCGACCTCCGCACGCCTGTCCTTGAAACGGTGCTCCTCCACACCACAGTACACGCCACCCTCCCAGAGCCCAGCGGTCCCAGGCTTTGAGAAATGACATCTCACTGGGATGTTAGCTCCTCCGTGGAGACAGAAGGCGTATTTTTGGCTTTTCCTGTGCCCCATGGAGTGAAAAGCTCCATGGAAAGACACCAGGAAGGGCTGGGACGCTAAGACCCTGTCGAGCTTCGCTATGAACGATCCACGTCCAACCCCTCCAGACCCCCTGGGACCTCCGCCTCTTCCTTCTCCTTGCCGTGTCCCTGACGCTGTCCCTTCGGTGCGCCTCTCCTCCAACTCCAGCCAGGGCGGTGGTCAAGTGGAATCGAGGCTGCCAAGCCCTCCATGCCGCCCTCCCTCGCTTTTCTGGTCGACACCGTCCAAGCATGCTCTCCCTCCCCACAAATCTTCATATTTACTGACTCTGGCTGAAGCCAGGGGCGAATCCGTAGATATTTCCAGCGCCACCAAAGAAGTCACCTCTGGAGAGCAGGAGCCTACATAATCTAAACATCCAATATTTGTCACCTTGGTCACCGTATCCGCGGCCGGCCCACAAGCAGCAAACGTCGTCCACAGCGTCGCTCGACACCTCCTCCCCTCCAACCCCGCCCCGTGCCCGGAAAGGTGGGATCCGTGTCACCGTTAAAGGGAATCAAAGCCACTTTTCCAGCCGACGAGGCCGAGTCCTGTGCAGTCAGGGATTCCCCTCGTCTCCCAGCCCTGCACTTTCTCCCGATCGTCTGGCTGCATCCAAGGGGCCCGCTGCGGGGGAGGGAGGGGACAAGGGGGTCCTAAAACCAGACCGAGCCTGGGGAGGCCGGGACCGTCCTCCTGCAAGCTGCCCTTCCTCGCGGGTGGCCCGCCCTGGGTGGAAGCGGTGTGCGCGGCGAGGAGGTCTAGGCGCGTCCCGGGACCCCGCGTTATCCAGAGCGTTTGTTGAGAGACGTCGTCGCGGTTTTGGGGGGACGGGAAGCAAGCGGCGCGAAAAGGAAAGGACGGTGGAACGAGAAACGCTGACACTGAGAGTTTAGTTTGTCTCAGGAAAAAAAAGAAAGAGGAAAAGAACAGCACAAAGTTAAGCTATCCGCGGGAACCCAGAGTTTTTGGTGCTAGTATCATTAAGCCTTCCGAGGATCCACTCTGCACGCACGGACGGCCGG
>NW_007247324.1:472464-473383 GCF_000164805.1 Carlito syrichta | reverse complement strand
CGGGGGAGGGTCTGGGGTGGGGGCAGATTCGCGGCTTACGGACACCCCCCAGCGCCCGCACCCCACTTTTTCACGGACAGGCCTAGCAAACTCACCTCTCAGCCTCTCGGAATGGGTTTGTTTTCCAGATTAAACACGAGTCACATTCCTCTACCCCCCCCCAAAGGAACGAGGCCAGCGCCTTAGAAACTCACAGCCCCAACCCTGTGTTGAGTGCCCCAAAGTGCAAAGGGTCGTGGGCAGGTGAGGCGCGGCGGGAGAGAGACAGGATCCCTTCCGGCTCCTGTCACCTGGGCCAGTCAGTTCTGAGCGGCCAGATGCAGGGTGTGCATCTGTGAAATGCTCTCTCCTGGTACACAGGGATGCTCTATTCGTTGGCAGAAACGTACCCAGGACACCGACGCCAGCACATAAATCCCTGTCTGCGTGGGGAAATACAGCCGTGGTTAAAACGAGACCAGCGTACCTGCCCTTCCCCTCCCAGGCGCGAGTAGACACTTTCACACACACACACCTGAATCCCCAGCTAAGAACACACCTGCATCCCCCAGCTGCCGCTCCCTCCCTGAACTCTAATAGGACGGGCTGAGCTGTAAGTCATGCCCCAGCCCTTCTTCTGGGGCTTTCTATCTTTTGACATGTGCCAGCCACAGGGATCATAATCAATTTGGTGATTCAAATGAGTGCGGGAAAGGGTGAGAGGAAGAATTATTTAAAAGGGAGGAAGCAGCCTCGGGAGAGACCACCACCTTATTCTCCTGTATTCTGCAGAAGACAGTGAACGGTAGGGGGGGAGACATAATTTTATCATCAAAACCGTGTTCAAGTGGAGTGTCACTGCAGGCAGTGTGGATGCACTTCAGGAATAAAAGCTGGGGGTGGGGGGAGAGGTGGGAAGCCCGCGGAGGGCTGGCGGCCG
>NW_007247324.1:454163-472214 GCF_000164805.1 Carlito syrichta | reverse complement strand
GACGTCTCCTCTGGCAGCCCCCAGCAGCCCTGGATTTTTTTTTTTAAATCACATAGGTAGTTGACTGGGGACAGAAGGAGGGTGCAGAGAAGCGCTCCTTAGGCTTGCCTCCTGCTTGACCTCTGGCTCTGCCAGGGCCTCAGTGACGTCACTCTGCCTCCCTTCTTGCCCTGAAATCTGCTCTCCACACGCAGGGCAACCAGGGAGTACTCTGTTAAAGGCACGTCCAATGTCCCCTCTGCAGTTAGGAAAGGCGCTCCTGTCTTGGCCTATAAGGAAGGCCTCCCATGACAGATTCCTGTGGGTCCCTCCGCTCCCCTCTGCAGCCCGGGCCACCTGCCACCTCAAAGGCCCCAGTTTCCAGACTGTGCCAGAACCTTCTGCTACTCACTTTGCCTCAGGGAGTTTATCACACAGTTTGCAGTGACATGTGTATTGGTGTGAGTAATACCTCCCCTCCTGCTTACCTCACTAGACTGTAAGGGCCATAAGAGCAGGAACCATGTCTGGTTTTATTCACCCAAGGATCCCTAGCGCCTAATGTGCATGGTATACAACAGTTGCTTGAGAAAGAGTTCATTGTGGGTGTTTTTTGTTGTTTTTTGTTTGTTTGTTTATATTTAAGAAGGGTCTCACTCTGTCACTCAGGCTGGAGTGCAGTGGCACAATCACAGCTCACCTGAGCCTCCACCTCTTGGGCTCTCAGGTAATTCCCCGTCTCAGCCTCCCTAATAGCAGGTGCACACCACCATGCCCAGCTAATTTTTTTATCATTTTGTATAGATAAGGTCTTGCTATGTTGCCTAGGTTGGTCTTGAACTCCTGGGCTCAAGCAATTCTCCCACTTCAGTCTATCCCAAAGTGCTGGGATTACAGGTGTGAGCCACCGCGCCCGGCCCTGAGTGCATCATTTTTACCTAGAGACAAAGCACACTCACTGGAGAGAAAGGTCACTTCGTAGCATGAAAAGAAAGACAATTCAGGGCCAGAGTGAAAGATCCAAAGCCATGCAAGGGATGACAGGAACTGCAAGGCTGCACAGCTAAGATCTAGTCTAGTGTCTGCACACGTTATTATCTGCCTCCTAGGTCCAGGTGTGAAGGTCACTGAAGGCCTTGCCTCCGGGCACTAGCCGAGTGTCCTCTTGGGCAGGAATGAGCTCCTTGAGACCTGGGCCTCCTCAGGCTGCCTCCCCCTGCCTGTGACTGTCCAGCCTCCTCTCTCCAGCTCTGCGACCAGTTTCTTCCTCCTCTCCCTCCTGGCATGTGTGACTCTCAGACTCTGTGAGAGAGGAGACAGGGGCCCGCCGCGGAGACCCCAGTGACTTGATTCAGCTTGGCAGGCCCAGGCAAACCTGGCTGGGTCACGCCCTGAGCACGGGACCCGCCCTTCTCCTGCTCTGTCTTCAGCCAGCTCAGGAGGACGGGACTCCTTCCCAAAGCTGGTGTTGGACTCCAGGCCTCTGGTTGGGCTGGCGGCAGTGTGGGGCGGTGGAGGACGCTGGGACTGGACCTTGACTCCTCCATGTGACCTTGCGAAAGTCATCTCTTCTCTAGAAAACCAAGGTCAGGCAGGGGTGGAGCAGGGTGGGCAGAGTTCTTGGCTTCAAGCTTGAAAAGCAGTCAGCTCCTCAGGCCCCCACACGGGGACTGCTCCCCAAGAACCCCAAGTCCCCCACCACCACCCTGTGCCCCGATGCTGGCACCCCAGGTGGACAAGTCAGCCAGAGGGAATGGGACAGAAGTCATTAGACACAGCAAGTATGGAGGGTCAGGGTGACAGAGGCCCACCTGGTTTTTGTGATGAATTCCTTTCAATAGGTATGTACTACATTCATAGGGCTTTGAGCAAGGGCAGGGGCTCAGAGAGTCGTTTTGAAACATCATCAGCTTTGACAAAGGAGGCAATTTGTAAATCCCCCAGGGTGATGAAATGACCTGCCCAAGGTCACACAGAATAACTGGCACGCCAACTACAGTCACAGGATTTCTATTTACTCGACTCCTCATCTTGGTAGACAAGTCTCTTGGCTTTCCCTGACCTCTCCCTCCCCAGGTTCAAGCTTTGTCCTAGGGAACATGAGGACTTGATTCAAGGACTGCCCAGCCCCACATCCTCCATGCCTTTTCACCGGGTGGGTGGTGGGGACACAGACTCTGGTGTCCACACCCTTCCCCAAATGGTTCCCCGTAAGGGACAAGGAGGCGCCAGTTGGTGGGTGCCAGGCTCGTGGCCCGTTGTCCTGTCACAAGCAATGCTCCGTGTCGGGTAATCAGGGAGCATGTTCACACACAGCCCCGCCCACTGTCCCCCAAGTCTGCATTTGCAAGGTACAAAAAGCCCGGAGCATAACACGGGTCCAGGCACAGGTCCATACGAGCTGCCCACCATTTCCCATCCCAGGCTGCCTGAGTCCACGGAGTGGACCATCTGCTCAAGGGTCTGTCTATGAGCACCCTCGCCAGAGGCCTTGTAACAATCCCTACCCGTAATAGAGCCTGACCTTGGTCTCTCCCCTCTCCTGAGTCAGGCTCCCCAACACCAGTTACTTTGCAAAAATAAGACAGCAGAAGCAGTGTCTCTCAGGGGCACAAGCTCCCTCCTTGCCTGGACCGACAAGGAGAGCAAGCTTTTGACATCTTTCAAGTCAGGCAGCTTCGCAGGGGCTGGTAGACCCAGCTTGGTCCCCAGGAGAGCAGACCTGATGGCTTCCCCAGTAGCAGATAAGCCCCCTTAGGCGCTCTAGGGGGTCTGCCACGTGTGCCCTAAACCCAGTGAATGTGGGGACCCTCGTCGTTTAGTTATGCCCTCCCAGCCCCTCACCCATGCCCGGGCTCCCTGTGGCCAAGTTTCCAGGTGAGAGTGATGCCTTGGTTCACACCCAAGGTGTGAAACCATTTCTTACCACCAGCCCGGGCCGGGGAGGAGGCCTCTGTGGAACTGTCTGAATCTCAAGCCAAGTTTGTTTCTGTCCCACGCCAGGGTGAAGGCCAGGGCAGGCAGGTCCAGGAAGAGCATCCATTGATAGTCCAAAAGGGCTAAGGCAGGCCCAGCCTAGATGGCGAGCCTGACCTGCACATCTTTGGGCTCCAGGCCGGGGGGAATGTCCCTGGCCACACACCTCTGCGGGCCCGCTGTCCTCACATGCTTGGATTTGGGGTGTCGAGTTATATCCCTGAGTGGTGGTCAGCAGACTGCTAGCACATTGGCTGGCACTGGTCCCAAGGCTCATAATTAACTGATAACGCTAATACAATGTGAGTTTGTACTCCCATAATAGTCTCCTGCTGACAGATAAATGCTGCGGAAACATGATGGCTTTTCCTGAAGCTGTAATGGGCCATTATTGGGGCAAGAAGGCTCATGTCCTATTAGTACTGCTGCCATGACACCAAAGATAAAATATGAAGGCGACGTCTTGGGTGGATAAATGCTTGGGGTCCCTCCCACCACCACCGCCATCCATTTCATTATCTGGAATTCCTACCAGGGGTCTTGGAATCACTTTCCGATATTTCAAAGCTCCATTATTTCTTTTTTTCCTGAGCCTCCAGATGCCATGCTCACCAAGACAGCTGACTAGTATCTCAGAGATCTGCTTTAGCACAGATGCCTTCTCCCAGTGGGCCCCATGCAAGAGGGCACTGCCGTGAGCGGCGGGTAGGTGGGCCAGGAAAGTGAGACGCGTCTCTCCACAGAAACAAAGATCTTTTTCTTCCTAACTACTAGTAGACTAGAAGCACATGATGACTGTAGTAGTTTTGTCCCCTGCCAAATTTCTGGGGGGAAAAGGAGGAATAGGAGGATCACAAAGAGCAAAAAAAAGGAAGAAGAGGAAGAATGAGGAAAGAGGAGAAAAAGAGGAGAGAGAAGGAGGAGAAAGAGGAGGAGGGGGGGGGAGAAGGCCGACTGTACCTTGATAGTACCTGGTAGCTAAGAGGCATTGAACAACTAGCTATTGACTGAATGATCTGTCTAAGTAAATATTTTCCATCACAGTGGATTGTGGATTTTTTTTCCCCTTATGACAAAGAAATCTGACCTTATTTTTGCCCATGTCACATATTACTTTATCAACTAATTTATTGTGACTCTGGCATCAATTTGAGCATAGAACATAGTTGGTTTCAAATAGTAGTACAAGCAATTTGTTTCTAGGGTCTCATCATTGGCAAAAGGAAAATTCTTTGGCGGATGCAAAAATCCCCTGGTCAGCAATGGCTGCCAACAGAATGAGCAATTGTTTTGCAAACTCACAGGTTGATGCCTCCATTTACGTTTCTATTCTCAAGGATAACTATCTGAGAGAATCCATAACATACCCAAAACTTTTGGAAAATTAATTCAAGAGCATCACACACACACACACACACACACACACACACACACACACACACACTATTGTTATTAAGTGGAAACAAAGAAACATGTTGACTGAGCCCGTCTCTCTAAAATAAATGACAGAAAATTCAAAACTGGGGACATTCAAACATGTTTTTAGCCTGTAATGGCTCAATTAAGACAACTTTGTACTTAATTATTTTTCAGAATACAATACATTTGATTTTTGCTCTCATAAAATGCTTTGTGGCGAGGGAATAAAAATAGCCTATGCTTCTAGGTTTTAGACAAAAATCAAGTATGAGTGTTTTAGGAACTGTCAAGTGCTGCCGTACCTATACAAACCCCGATTCGGATGACAGCTTTCAACTGTGTTCTGACGCGAGCACGGTGCTGGCCGACCCCACCTTCACAGATGTGTGTTGTAATTAAACCGGCCCCACCGGTGAGCTCCCCACCGCTCCGGATGATGTAATTATGAATGGGTCAGTACCAATTCCAGATGAAGGCTCCCGCCTTGCAGCAGGGCCATCCCTAACATCTTCATTCTCCATCAACAACTGGGAACACAACACTGCCCTAGAATCCTGGTGTGGGGGGCTTTGCCTTTCCAGGAAGGACAGGACAGGCAGGAGGGGACTGTGGAAGAACCAGGGAGAGTTTAGAAAAATGGGGAGAAGGCAGCCACCGGTACACGATGTAATATGGATAAACACCGGTAATACACTTGTCAGCAGTGACCCTCATCTGAGCCTGACCGCAGGACCACCGGCGGGAGAGCAGCCATGCAGAGAGGCACCTGGGGTCAGAGCAGATAGCACATTAAGCGCCGCGCCTGCTCAGCGGATGATCAACCCTGCTTGGGGTAATTCTCCCAAGCCCAGCAGAGCTGGCAGCAGCAATCACTCCTCTTCCTTCTCCCGCACAAGAGGCCCAGATGGAGGCTCACGCTCCGCTCTCGGGGACCTGCTCGGAAAGCAGGCTGGAAGGGTGATGTGGAGGGGACTTGAAGAAAGGTGGAGTGGACGTCAAAGGCCTTCTGCAAGGTGTCTGAACCCTGCAAGGATACAGACAAATGTGCACGGGAGGGACACGTAGTCCCTGCCCGCCGAAGCACAAATATTTAGCTGCAGGTGCCGCACCCCACACAAACTGCAGGTGTAGTCCCGGGGTCCCTAAGCTGCCTTTTTCCTCTTCCTCCTCCTCCTCCTCTTCTTCTTTGGGTCGGGGTCTCACTCTGTGCCTGGGCTAGAGTACAGTGGCACAATCACAGCTCATCGCAGTCTCGACTGCCTGGGATCAAGGGGATCCTTCCACCTCAGCCTCCCAAGTAGCTGGGACTACAGGCATGCCACCACACCCAGCTAATTTTTGTAAATTTTTTTTTTTAGAGAGACGAGGTCTTGCTATGTTGCCCAGGCTGCTCAGACTCCTAGACTCAAGCAATCCTCCTGCCTTGGTCTCCCGAAGTTCTGGGATTACAGGTGTGAACCACCACCCCAGGTCTCTTGGATGGCCTTCTTCTTCCCTCTGCTTCCAGTACACGAGACTTGGCTTTTGGAGGGGCCAGATGATGCCACCCAGAAGTTCAGGAGGAGCTTCCTGAAATCCTCCTCTCTTCCTCCCCTCCCGGTGCACTGCTCCTTGGTGAGATTTTTAACAAATAAACCTCCCAGAAAAGACATGCAGCCTGCTGAGTCTATCTGTGGCTGGGTCTGAAGTGGCGGCAGGGACCAGGCCTCCTGCTGGCCATCTCGTCCCATCTTTCTTCTCCTCTGCCACCACCTGACTCCCCAGCTCACAGCTCCCAAATGAAGTACCAGCACTTGAGCGTTTGCCTTGAGGCTCTGTTTTCCAGGGGACCAGGGCTAAGAACAAGACCCAGTCAGCAAATGGTGTAAGGTCACTGACTTCCTTTTCTATTTATTTATTTATTTTTATTTATTTATTTTGAGTCAGAGCGTCACTCCATCCAGGCTGGAGTGCAGTGGCACGCTCACAGCCACCCCAGTGTTGACCTGCTGGGCTCCAGCGATTCTTCCGCCTGAGCCTTCCAAGCAGCCAGAACTATAGCAGCCGGCTAGGTTGGAGTGCAGTGGCACGCTCACGGTCACTGCAGCCTCAACCTGGTGGACTCAGGCAATCCTTCCGCCTCAGCCTTCCAAGTAGCTGGAACTATAGGCATGTGCCACCATACCCGGCTAATTTTTTGATTTATTGTAGAGATGAAGTCTTACCACATTGCCCAGGCTGGTCTTGGACCCGTGGACTCAGGCAATCCTCTTTCCTCCACCTCCCAAAGTGCTGGGATTACAGGCATGAGCCATCTCACCCAGCTAATTTAATCTTTTAAAAACAGAGTCTTGCTTTGTCACCCAGGCTGTAGTGCAGTGGTATGATCATAGCTCACTGCAGCTTCACACTCCTGGGTTAAAGTGATCCTCCCATCTCAGCCTCCTGAGTAGCTGGGACTACAGGCATGCCACCATACCCAGCTAAGTTTTTTCTTACTTTTGTAGAGACTGGGTCTTGCTATGTTGCCCAGGCTGACCTGGAACTCCTGGCTGATCTTAAGTGATCCTCCTGCCTTTACCTCCCAAAGTCGTGGGACTACAGGCGTAAGCCACTACACCCAGCCCACTGCCTTTCCTTCAATTTAACTATTTTATTATGTGCTGCCCTCGTTCTTGGTTGGGGAGGGGCCCAATGAGGACAGGGACGGATGACTATCTATATTCACTACCTGGTTACAGATTCACTGTTGCCCAAACACTCACCTGGCTCCCACCCAGCTTTGTCCACCTACCTACCTACTCCAACACTCTGGTTCAGGTCAACAGTATCATCTGCAGCCAAGCAACACAATCATCTGCCCCACTGTGTCTTCTCCCACCATGCTTGGGAGGCCAGGTACATGTGACCTGTCCCTCTCCCCTGGTTTTCTCCACATGGAGTGAGCAACTGCCCCGGGGTGCCACCTTTCCCACATGTGCACACATCCGACTATAACTCTAAGTGCCTTTTGGCTTCAGACAACAGGAGAGCTGGGTGACAACAACTGCAAGGGTGAGAGTCTATTATCTCTCACAGCAGACTTCCACGGTGTCCTCTTTTGGTTCTGCCGTCCTTAACACATTGGCTCTCACCTTTCCTCCTGCCCCCGCCCCCTTGGAGGATGGCTCGTAGAGCCTGCACATCACTTCCTCCCCCAGCCATGTCCAATCCAGGAAGGGGTGAACGCACATGTGTGTTTTATTGAGGGAAATGTCACTCCTTCTTTCTCTAGTTTGCTTTGTATTTGTTTGTTTCTATCTGAATTTAGTCTGGAGGAAAATCTTGTCCAGGTGTGTCCATCCTCACCCCCAGGAGACTTATCCTTACTTCTTATTGGACAGAATCCAGCCAATCACTGTCAAAGAAGAAATGGCCACCATGACTGGTTGAAAATATGACGACTCCTTGGAGGTGGGGGGAGGCGTGTCTCTCCTGAGGGCATTGATGTTGGATAACAAGCACATCCACTTAGAAGAGGAAGCTGGAAGGGTCTTGAGTTGGCCACCGGCAGTCTGCCACACCTGGTGGTGCACCACGAGCAGCAGGTAGAAACAGGCCAACCAAGATGGCAGGCATTGTCTGTATAAAATGTAAAAACAATAATGAAACCGACTAAAGGTCAAATTGTTTTTAATTATCATCTTGCTACAGCTGGTCAAAATAATGTCAGTAATGAAATACTTGTCCCCAAGAAAATCTTTTGTTGGTCTAAGTTTTTTGAGTCGGAGTCTCACTCTGTCTCCCAGGTTACAGTGCAATGACACCATCACAGCTCACTGCAGCCTTGACCTCCTGGGCTCAGGCGATCTTTCCCCCTCAGCCTCTCAAGTAGCTGGGACTACAGGTGCACACCATCACGCTCTGCTGTTTTCAAATTTTTTTTGTAGCAACAAGGTCTCACTATGTTGTCCAAGCTAGTCTCAAACTCCTGCAGTCTCAAGCAATCCTCCCGCCTCGACCTCCCAGAGTGTGTCACTGCACCTGGCCACATTTTCATGTTCTACCCTTTTTTCACCGTACACCTACTGAAGTTGAGTCTCCAGGCTTGATGACCAGAGCAGAGAGGGACGTGAGGAAGCTGGCGGCTGTCAAGCATCTGCTCTGTGCTGGGCACTTGACATCATTCTGCCGTGAGTTCCACACAGGGGACTCAAGCCCCCCTTACCTCTAAGGTGGGAGTTGTCACTCTTCATTCAACTTATTAAAGAGAAAATGTAAGATGCTCTACGTCCAGAAAACAACCTAGGATCAGCCCACAAGTCTGGCTCACCCCCAAACCGTGCTTTCTGCCCATTCCACCTCACCACCTCCACAGTGTCCAAGTAGGGGCCTCCTCCTGAACCCAAGGGAGCGGCTCTTGGGGCGGGCCTGGAACCACAAGGGAGAACAGAGGAGAACCAGGAAAATGCGTGTGCAGGGCCCACCAACCACCGTGCAAGAGGATGCTGGGAACAAGGCCTCTGGGGAGGCAAGTGTGGGCCAGCCCCCTCCTCAGTGGACGTGCCCATTCCTGATGGAAAGTTCCTGTGAGTCATGAGGTGTGCTCTCGGCACCGAATGGAGAAAATGAGAGAAGGAATACAACATCGCGGGAGAGGCCAACTGGCTTTGTGGAAAGACGCCAAGGGGCGAATTACGACTCTGTGACTTGGAGAAAGTGAAGGGCAGCTGGAGGAAGCCGGAGGAAATGATGAAAAGGAAGACCAGCAAAACTCCCCATTGGAGCCAACTTCCTTGGTGGGAGCAGGCTGGAGCAGGCCACGACTCTGAAGTCAGCTCGACGCACTTGAAGGGCTTCTGCAGACACACCCAAGAAGTCAGGAACTCCCCTCTGGGGGCAGAAGAGATTCCTCCATCAAACCAAGAGGGCTTGCTACTTCAAATCCCTTCCCCATTTCAGTTTCAAAGGCTGCAACTAGACCAGCGGGGGTTTTATTTCTGTTGTTAATTCAGACACCAACCAAGGTGCGTCTCCTTTCTTTCCCGGCATCCTCACCAACCCAGCCATTTCCCAAGGAGAGTCGCCAAAGGATGGGCTGGAGGGTGGAGTGTTGTTGTCTCAGCTCCTCCATGGTGGTCGGTCATTTGATCCACGAGAGAGAGACTCATCCTCCAAGCAGAGATGTTTTTGCCTGTGGGATTGCAAGGGCATCCCATGAGAGCAACAGTTTTCAGATGTGTGAAACGGAGCTCTTGTCATCATTCTCCAGCAGGAGGTGTGCCTAGAAACCTGCCAGGGGAAGAAGCCAGAAGGCAGCTGTCCTAGTGCAGGGACGTGGGAAGAAGGGACCACCCATCTCCACCCAGAAAGCCCAGAAGCCTCTCTATGGACCCCTAGCTCCCCCACCCACCCCCGGGGAACACGCTTTGGAGATCAGAGCAGTGCCTCTAAACTCAGTTGTTTTCTAAACAGCACCAAATACGTAAATAAATAAAAGGAGCATCAGGCCGGTGTAATCCCAGCACTTTGAGACTGAAGTGGGAGGACTGCTTGAGGCCAGAAGCTTTAGACCAGCCTAGGCAGCATAGTGAGACCTTGTCTCTACCAAAAATTTTAGAAATGAGTAGGCATGATGGCACTTGGAGTCCCAGTTACTAGAGAGGCTGAGGCAGGAGGATCACTTGAGTCCTGGAATTCAAGGCTACGGGGAGCTATGATCACACCACTGCATTCCAGCCGGAGTGACAGAGACTCTGTCTCTAAAAAAAAAGAAAAAAAGAAGCACTACTACCACAAATCAGACCCATGCCTAGAACAACTTTTCCAGAGGCCCCGGGGTGGGAGGGGCACGTTGGAAGAGGCCACGGTTAAAAGGTGGCAAGTACCCATACACCCTTGCCTCTTGGGTCCATGTCCTTTGCCTGCAGGATGAGCCCAGCCCCACTCTGGCAGATGGCCTGGCAGCACTCCTGTGAGCCAGGAGCAAATTCATCAGCATGGGTGGTATGGCTGGGTGGTGCTCAAATGGCATTGTGACGGACGGGTGGGTTTCAAGTCAGATACAAAGTTGGTTTCTAGGCATGTTGATATCGGGAAAGAAGAGCACTGGCTTTGGAGTCTGGCAGACCTGTGCTCAAAGCCTTGCTCGGCCTTCCACTAGTGACACAGCTCTGGGACAATTGTGACTTCGTATTTCCTGGATCTTGAAGATGGTTTGTGACAGGGTCATGTGATAAAGCACTTTGCACTGTGCCTGGCATGCAGTAGGTGGTCAGGAGACGCAGATTCTGCCCCCTCCGTCTCTGAGTGCAGGTCCTGACCTCACTCTGGGAAGGGGAGCCACCTCTCTTGGTAATCTTCTCCCCTGCAACAGTGCCGTGTCCACACTGCACTCAAACTTGGAGTGACCCAGCCCCCCAGGGCAGAGCACAACTGAAGCTCCAGCCAGTGGCCAGCCTTGCTACTGAGACAACCCATATGGGTCCTCTGCCCATGCTCCCATCTCTGCCCCATCCCATCTCCAGACCCTGGAGGGCCTTCCCAGACATGACAGGAGCACGGCTCCTGAGGGCCCAGTCACGCTCTGTCCACCTTTCCAAGGGCTCCCAACCACAGAACCCAATGCTTGGGCCATCGAGGTAAGACACAGAGTCCCAGGCAATGGCCCTGAGGGCTAAGGCAACGTTGTCAGGACCTTCCAGGAGAGATGCCCAGGGTCTGTGCTGCGTCTTCATTGGGATTCAGACACAGAGTTCCATGCCAAACTAACACCCATGGTGTCTGAGTCCTGCGACAGAAAGAAGACCAGCCAAGCCTCTGAGGCTCACTCCATCCTTTGAAACTCCCCTTCTCCTACACACCTTTTCATAGTACCAGGTGTTGCCCCGACCACCCCCAGAAGTGTGCATGTTCCTTCCAGCTCTTCATCTTGGAGGAAGAGTCGTCAGCATGTAACAATCCACACCCTCACCATTCTGCTGGGAAGGATCTTTCTGAGGTGGTAGCGAGACAAAGGCTGTTTAAGCTCTCACCTGGGCTCACTGCTATGCCCCTTGATGTCCCCCTCACAGCCCAACTTACTGGGACCTCTCAACATAGCCACCTTGAACGACAGAGAACCGTGGGAGACGCTGACCCCACCTCCCCTGCCATGAGCCTGCCGAGTCATCTAGGGTGTGTTGGGACCATTCTAGGATAGGATGGTGTCAAGGTAGTGACTGCAGGGATTGCGTGTCCAACGTGTCCCTCCCTGATTCTAGCACCAACGACGAGAGCTCCCTCTCCACATCTGCGGGAGGAACAGGGGCGGAGGGGGCACGTACAAGGTGGATGTGTGGAAGGTGTCTTGCCACTCAGAGCCCTTCCTGGATATGGTCTTGTGGGCTTCTACCCTGGTCAGAGTCAGAGCAGGACTTTCCACCTGGCCAAGAGGAACCATGTAAAGTCAGTCCACCTCTGTGTGACACTCCAGGGTTCCAGGGTCCTTTCTTGGTGGCGGGGTTTGCAGAATGAAAACATCTTGAAGATGTGGAGCATGTCCCTGGAGCTCAGGATGGAGCAGCCCAGCAATGTAGACAGGTGCTTACAGACAGCCCAGCGGGCAGAGTGATGGGCCTCTCGGCCTATCATCCGTGGAGTCTGGTCACATGGGATGCTGGCTAATGCGCCAGAGCCCCGGGCTGAGACTTGGGGTGACAGTGACCAACAAACAGAATAATGCGAGCTGAAGACAGAAGGGACCTCAGCTCTCTCCTGTCTCCACTTGTGGCCACTGGAGAGGGAGAGGGGCTTCCATCTGACTGGTCAGTGTCAGGGTATTCTCAGGGTCCTGGTCGACTGGAAACAGGGTCAGTGCTGGTTGAAGGTTTGCGACCTGCCCAGAGATTCCTCTGGCCCACTTGACCTTCAGGGCGTCGAACCCTCCACAGCAAAGTTAGCTTGCTCGCTCTTTCTCTGTCTCTCTCTCTCTCTCTCTCTGTCTCTGTCTCTCTCTCTGTCTCTCTCTCTCTGTCTCTCTCTGTCTCTCTCTCTGTCCTTCTCTGTATCTCTCTCTGTCTCTCTCTGTCTCTCTGTCTCTCTCTGTCTCTCTGTCTCTCTCTCTGTCTGTCTCTCTGTCTCTCTCTCTCTGTCTCTCTCTGTCTCTGTCTCTCTCTCTCTGTCTCTCTCTCTGTCTCTCTCTCTCTGTCTCTCTCTCTGTCTCTCTCTCTCTGTCTCTCTCTCTGTCTCTCTCTCTGTCTCTCTCTCCCTCCCTCCCCCCTTCTCCCTCCCTGCCTCTCTCCCTCCTTCTCTTCTCTGTCTCCCTCTTCCTCCTTCCCTCCCACCCTCCCACTCTCCCTCTCCTTCCCTCCCTCTCTCTTCTCTTCCTCCCCCTCCTCCCTGCTTCCCTCCCCCTTCTTTCAGCTTCTCTGCCTGCAACTGACCAGACCTCTGGTCTGCTCCAGAGACCCAGGTATCTTGGAGTCTGTGGGAGAAGCAGGGTGCAAAACCAGAAAACGAGGACCTCCAGGAGGAAATACGGTGGCACAAACAGGAACCTGGAGCGGGGACACAACCATGGGGACATGCTGCACAGGACAAGACTGCTTCCCTCCACACAGCAGGTTGGACCAGAGCAACAGCGTGACAGCGCACCAGGGATGCAGGCTACCAGCCAGGCACCAGCACGCCACCTGCCACACCCACCTGCCAGGGAGGAAGGGCTGCCCCGACACAGGCCTCCTGGTACACCACTGAGCCCAAGGCAGTGCTCTCAAGCACATGAGCACTGGACCCTGGAAGCCTGGCTTCAGCCTTATTTCCCACCTTCTTCTTCCTTTCCTGGTATGCTTCTTATGTCAGGAAATAAGGTGAGGTGCAGTCCTGATGCTCCCGGATGCAGCCATGCCTGAAGGCAGATTCTGCCCTTGGGGCTTCAGCCCTGCATTGCGTTTCTTTCACTCCCAGGAGTCAGCAGGTGCAAGCCATGCCACCCTGCCTCTGGGCCTTTTCCTGCATGTGGTTCCTCCTCCTCCATCCTGTGTCTCCCTTCCCATAAGCCCCTTGCTTTTCCTGCCAGCTCATTCCACAGCCCCAGGATCTCCCCTCCTCTTCACTGGCCACTTCGTCAGGTGGTTCCGGGAGGGGGTGGCCATGTGCCCATCAGGCTGTACCCGGGCCTCAACTCCGGCCCCTCCACAAGCAGGCACTCGCTCCCAGGCAGTGGGGATCATGAGAAGCCTGACCTCACAGGGCGCCTCTCCCTGTGTGAGCCGGGGTGGACTCTCAGCATCGGGCCTGGCATACAGCAATGGCTCAGTGGGCGTGGTTTATTGTCTTCTCTCCTACAGAAGACACTCGCTGTGTTTTGAGCTGCAGTGGTCATGGTTTCCACGTGAGCCTTCTCCAGGCTTGAAGGCTCTTCCCCTACATCCGTCTCATACCTGGCAACACCAATACCAGCCTTGGCTAGAACTTTCGGAAGGCCTCAGTGGGTCAGTTAAAACTCAATTTATTCAGCCCTGACTACCCGCCAGATGATCACAGGTATGGACGTCCTCTGGGTGACAGAACTATCACCATCAAGACACACCACCAGCTTTGGTTTGACAGGAAGACGAATGTACCCTGATTCTCACCAGCAACGGCTCCCCCCACCACCACGCTTGCCATTCCAGGGGACTGTAGGGCGGTGGTTCTCCAAGTGGGTTCCCCAGGCCAGTGATATCCGTATCACCTGGGAAACTGTCAGAAATGCAAATTATCAGGCCGCCATCCAGGCACACAAGCCAGGAGCCAGTCCTGCAGTGCAGGGATCAGCAAAATGTGTTTTAACAAGCTCTCCACTCATCCAGAAGATTCAAGATTCTCAAGTTTAGGAATCAATAATTTAGAGATTTTATAAATATGGAATATTTGAAGCTTTCTCTCTCTCTCTCCCCCTCTCTCTTTTGAGTTGGAGTCTCACTCTATTGCCCAGGTTGGAATGCAGTGGCATGCTCATGGTCACCTCAGTCTCGACCTGCTGGGTTCCACCTCAGCCTTCCAAGTAGCTAGAACTACAGGTGTGCACCACCATGCCCAGCTAATTTTTTGATTTATTGTAGAGACAAAGTCTCACCAAGTTGCCCAGGCTGGTCTCAAACCCCTGGGCCAAGGCAATCCTCTCACCTTGGACCCCCAAAGTGCTGGGATTGCAGGTGTGAGCCACTGCACCTGGCTTATTTGAAGCTCTTAAGTCTGCCTTAACCCATGTCTTCAATTTCAAGCAATCTCAGTGAAAAAGGTTTTTAAAACAGGCATTACTACATTTTAATAACAGGACATTTCAGAAGGGAGAAAACCTACCAGCCAGGGATTGTGCCAATTGTGCCTGTTTCTTCTTCTTTGTCTCCTCCTCCTCCTCTTTCTTTTTTTTTAACAGAAGTGGGGTCTTGCTATTTTGCCCAGGCTGGTCTCGAACCCCTGGGCTCAAGTGATCCTCCCACTTTGGCCTCCCAAAGTGCCAAGATGACAGGTGTGAGCCACCACACCTTGCCTTCTTGTCGATGGCCTCATTTCTTTTCTTAGTCTCATTTTTTTCTTTTCTTTTTCAACTTTGCATGATACACACACACCAGCGGTCACACATCTGGAGGGTATGGTCCACTCGGTCTCCACACAGTGAGGGCATCCATGTCCCCAGCACTAGATCAAGAAGCCACACACTGCCCGAACCCCAAAGACCCCCTCGTGTCCCTTCTAGTCCTCCCCATCCATGTCGTGTTTTAAATGGCGGGAATATGCCGAACAAGGAAAATCATTTTGAAGAAGGAAAGTTGCCATCCTAAGTCCCTGCTCACAGCATCATGCCTTCAGCCTGGCCCACTCCCTCTGCACTTGTCTCCGATATCGTTTGTACTTGATCTTGGCACGTGTCCACACTCCCTGTCATTACGCGCCCTTCACATCGCTGAAAACGACCCCGCCATGGGCCATCATACCAAGCGCCCCCCGATCTCACCACTCCCCGCATTTAGGCTGGTTCTGATCCGAACACACCTCCTCGTGGCTCATCCGTGCTTTCTCTTCACCAGGAGTATTTCCTTAGAAGCAGCTCTCAGAAGCGAACTGACCGCAACCAAGGGCCTGAACATCGTACTGGGGCTCTTTTCTTAAGAAAATGACTCCCATTTGGGTGACGCTTCTGTGAATTGCTGATCTCTTCCGGTTATAGGTGCTGAGAATTCCGGATAGAGACGCTCTCTCATGCTCTGGGAACTCAGAAAAATGCTTTTGGTAGACTGGATAGGAGGCGTGGGCTCTGGTAGATTAGCTCCTGCTCAGGTGGGCTGCGGTGGGTGGGGGCGCAGGCAGCAGCCCAGACAACCCTCTTCAGGGGTACCCGTGGAGGGGCCGTCCAAGGAGAGTGAACCTTCCCAGGGGATCCCCGCAGGAAGCTCTCAGTGGCCATCAAAGGTCCAACAAGACCCCTTTCTGACCTCAGGGAGCAGGTCAAAGGTCGGGCCAGAGAATAGGGTCGGTTAAACCCACTGGAGGGGTCCAGCTGCCCAAGGGATCACAAGGCTTCCCTGACCCTGGACGGGGTGGGATGTGGGGTTTTTATTCTTAACTGTCCATTCTCCATTCCCAGGGGACTGGCCTCTTCCCCTCAAGGGGTGAGCTGGAGCGAGCCCAGAGCTGGAAGGTCTAGGGACAGAGCTCACGCGCAGCCATGTGAGGCAGGCGGGCCCTCACATGCTCGGACCGGAAAGGCAGGCCTGAGAGAAATCAGACTGCAGGTTTACATGTAAATGCTTGTTCTGTCATCCTGGAGACAGCCTGACATCGTGGAAGAGCACACAAGCCAGGAGCCTCTCTGGGGTGGTTGTAAATCCGAGCCAGGCTTGTGTCTCTCTCTGCTCATTTGTAAAATGGGGGAGACAGAGTACCAGCTTCCCAGGACTACTGTGAGGATTAAATGAGATAATATGAGAAAACACATAATGTGAGATCATATGAGACAAGCATACTCCGTAGACCCACCCCTGTGCTCATCATAGGAGCCAAGACTTTGCTGAAGACAGCCAGGAAGGGGCCTCATGTGCCCACCACACCCCCACTCACGAGCCTAGCACATACCCGGCCAGAAGGCCTCGCCCTACCCTGGCACTCCCCACAGTCGTTCACCATCGCTTCACTATGGCTGTGGGAAGGGACTCTGGGGCAGTCTGCAGAAGATAGCCGCTCCTCCCCCTTCCACCTGGAGCTCCTCAGGGTTCCAGGGGGCATCTCGGGGAGCAGGCGAGACCCGACCTCCACCTAGCTGGAGCCCCGGGACTCCCTTGCCCTTCCAGCCCCCCATGGCGGGAAAGACACTGCAGGGGTGAGTTCATCTGACCATCTGAACCTCTGAACAGTAGTCACGGGGGCCAGAGCGAAGCGAGAGAGAGCACTGTTCACAGAGTCTTTCTTGGATTGGAGCAGGAAGTCCGGGGCTCAGCAGGAATGTGTTGACAGGGAAGACGGGGAGTAACGTGGAACAATGTCCTCCTACACGCTGGGTCCTGTGCTGGGTGCTCTGACATACAGTCCCACATCTGCACATAACATGCCCATTTCACAGAAGAGGAACTGAGGCTCAGAGAAGTTAAGCAACTTGCCCATCCTTGAGCATCTGTTAGTACCCAGCACTGCACTGGCCACCGAGGGGAAAACAGACAGGACAGGAAACCCGAGCCTTCATTCCTCTTTGCTAGAGCAGGAGAAACAAGACCGGCCTGGGACTCTTGGTGCTGACACCCATAGATGCAAGCTTGTGTGCTTACGACGTGGTGCAGATGAAGGGTGCTGGGGGCGGGGCTGTGTCGTGGATGCCAGAGCCCCATGGTGGGCAGGACGACGGAGGCCAGTGCGAGTCACCCACGGGGCACCGGGGCCCCCTCAGTACAAGCTCTGCACTTGGGGCCCTGCTGCCTGAGAGCAGGACCCCAGCCCCGGAAGCTGTTCCTTCTTTGTTCCTAGCCCCTCCAGCCCCTGCTTGGACATCCACTGCTTCTGGCCACCGGGCCCCTGCCTCATTCTGCAAAAAACACTGCCTGGAAAGGAGGGCCCCCTGGAGAGGACGGTGCACCCGGAGGATGGGGTCTTTCAAGGGATACCCTGGGGGTACCACCAGCAAGGATTCTGGATTCTCCCTCCCGCTGAAGAAGCCAGGGCCTCCCCCTCCCCACACTCTTCCACCTGGAGGTCCCACAGCTCCTGGCAGGCCAGCGTCTCACCTCATCCTGGTCCCCCACGACTCTCGGGCCGAGACGCTGAGCACAGAACAAGGGACCGTGGAGAGGATATCTCCAGGTTGTGGCACGGTGTGGATCCCTCACCCCCGTGCCCTCAGTAGTTGCACCGGTAAAACGGGCCTCTTGTACTTTTTCTCCTTCTTCCGAGAACGGAGTGAGTTTTGCCCCTGGGAACGGGCTGCGGCTATTCGAGCCCAGCTGTGCCCCTCGAGCGCCAGCTGTATGCCTGGTGCTGTGCTGAGCAGCGGGCAGCGCCAACGCGAACCGCGGGTAGCCCCGCTGGCAGGGAGCCTCACAGCTGACACCTGAGGCCACACGGCCCGCGGAGAGCGGGGGCGGAGCTGGGGTCCAGAGCGCACGGGGACGGGAGGTGCTCGCGGAAGAGCGCGCCGGGCTGCGGAAGGGCGGCCGGAGGGGCAGCGCCGATTCGGAAGGGAGCCGGCCGGCCCGGGGGGACGCCGGC
>NW_007247324.1:453010-453700 GCF_000164805.1 Carlito syrichta | reverse complement strand
ACCCCGCGCTCCCTGTGCGCCAGGCACTGCCCTTCCGCCCTCACCACGACTCCGAGACGGACGGACGTTATGCTACCCCGGGCGGCACCGAGCCTCCGTGTCCCAGCTGTGCCGCATCTGGAGGGGCCGGAGCAGGGAGCTGAGCCCAGGGTCAGGCGCCGGGGCCGGGCCCCGGGAGAGGCCCTCTCGGGTCCTCTGTGCACCCACAACCCCTGAGAAGCGGGCGCCTTCTCAGCAGCCGGCCGGTCAAGGCAGCTCAGCCCTTCTCGCAGAGAAGCTAAGCAACCCTTCCCCCCCGCTGGGCCGGCCTCACCCCTCCGGGTCCAGAAGACTGAGGGCAACGGCCTCCGACGGATTCTGATGTCGTTCACATGTATTGGACACTCGCTATGTGTCGGGACCTGGGTTGACACGTTCTAGCAGGCTCCCAGGCAACACTCTTTTGGGGTTTCTTTGAGTTGCCCAGACCGGAGTAAAGCGGCACGCTGGTGGTCACCCCAGCGTCAACCTGCTGGGCTCCAGTGATCCTTCCGCCTCAGTCTTCCAAGTAGCCAGAACTACAGACACGCGCTACCAAGCCTGGCTACTTTTTCGATTTATTGTAGAGATGAGGTCTCACCAAGTTGCCCCGGCTGGTCTCGAACCTGTGGGCTCAGGCAATCCACTCACCTTGGCCTCCCAAAGTGCTGG
>NW_007247324.1:450116-452613 GCF_000164805.1 Carlito syrichta | reverse complement strand
CAGTCTCTGAAGCTCCAACTACACTATTCATCCAACAAACCTAGTCTGTTCCAGGCACTGGAAATTCAACAGCAAACAAAACAGATAAAACCCTTACTTTCTTAGAGTTTACTTTTTTTTCTTTTTTAAGAGACAGGATCTCTTTCTGTCACCCAGGCAGGAGTACAGTGGCATGATTATAACTCACTGTAGGCTCAAACTCTTAGGCTCACGTGATCCTCCTGCCTTAGCCTCCTGAGTACCTGGGACTATACACGTGTGCCACCACACCTGGAAAAAAAATTTTTTTTTGAGATGGTGGCCTCACTATGTTGCCCAGGCTGGTCTCAAACACCTGGCTTCAGATGATTCTCCCTCTACCCCTCAGCCTCCCAAGTTGCTGGGACTACGGGCGTGAACCACCACACCCGATGAAGTTTATGTTTTACATCAGCCACAGGGAAGCCCCACTGACATTCATCTAGTCCTTGTTTCTTTGTTTGTTTAGTTATTTGTTTGTTTGAATCAGGATCTCACTCTCTTGCCCAGGCTGGAGTGAGCACAGCTCACTGCAGCTTCAACCTTCTGGACTCAGGCAATCCTTCCACCTCATCCTCTCAAGTAGTTGGGACTATAAGCATGCACCACCACACCCAGCTAATTTTTTGACTTTTTGTAGGTATGAGGTTTCACTATGTTGGTCGGGCTGGTCTTGAACTCTAGGACTGAAGCAATCCTCCCACCTCAGCCTCCCAAAGTGCTGGGATTATAGGCATGAGCCACTGAGCCCAGTCCAGTCCTTGTTTCTTAAGGCTTCTGAGAAGGAAACAGGCTTTCTGCATTATGGGGACACATGGGAGGTTATATTTCTGATCTTCACCCAGAAGGCAGGATGTTGATGGCTGTTACAGGGTTGAATTGTGTCCCCCCAGAAGGTATCCTGACCTCTCACTCTAGCTCCTGAGAATGTGACCTTATCTGGAATTAGGGCCATTGCAGAGGTAGTCAAGTTAAGATGGGGAGCAGGTGAGCCCTAACCCAGCGTGACGAGTGTGTGTGGAAAGAGAAGGTGCAGACACACACGTGTGACAAGGGAGGCGGAGGCCGGAGTGCAAGCCAAGGGCTCCAGTGAGCGCCAGTCCCCCTGAAAGTGAGGGCGAGGCCAGGAGTGTACAGCCTGCAGGCTGGATAGGAGCCAGATCCTGCCAGCACCTTGGCCTTGGACTTCTGGCCTCCAGAACGGTGACACTCTGCATTTCTGCTTTTTTCAGTCGCTCAGGGCTTGTACTTTGTCACAGCTGCCCTAGGAAGCTGCTTGAATGGAACCAGCTGTAATGTTTTTCCATTCGTGGGACATATGAACTCATCCACGTGTGTCCATTTCCTGACCTCTCCCCACAGTGGTCGGAGGCGGGGGACACTGTGGCCATGCTCAGGTACGGAGCTCGCGGCTCAGCATTGCTGTCCTCTACCTGTCTGAATGAGCCCAAGGTGACCAGTCAGGATGATAAAGGTGTATGCAGTTGGCAGAGATAGGGCAGGCAGTGGGCAGGTGTGCCCAGAGCCCCCGCCTCACCTGCCAGCCCCACTCAGTGCTGCCAAAGCCTCATGTCACTGATGTATGGCCTGTGGATTCCTGGAGGTGGAGGGGGAGAGGGAGAGCTGTGTCCTGCTAGTCCGTCCAGCTGTGACCAGGTGGTCTAGGGCAGCTGCAGGCAGGGGCCATGCACGGTTCCCCCAACATCACCCCCAAAGTGTCCCCACAAAGCTGTCATGTGGGAGCCCCACATTCTGGGAGGCAGAATATTGATTGGCTTGACTTAGGGCATCCTGGTTTGGAAATGAACAAGGTGACAACCTGAGAATTGGGAGTGACTCAGTCCCTCGCTGTGAGGCTGTGGATGCGTGCAGACCTGGCTTCTGCCATCCTGGGAGGCCGGGCCCCTGCGGCATTGCTGTGAGTCTCCTGGGCAGTGTGCAGGCATTTCACAGCCCTTCACTTCACTGGGACTTTTCTGGGCACACACTCATCTTTCTAGGGAGACAGCTAGCTTTGCTGGGCAGGGCCGTTCTGAGGCGTTTTGAGGTGAGCACAGAAGGAAGCTGGGCACATGTCTAGTCCCACCCGCAGCCCCGGCTGGCTAGGGGCAGACATCTTTAGGCAGAAGAGCTTCCTTCTGAACTGTCCAACCCAGCACACATGGGAGGGAGAGAGCAGAGATTCAGGGCTGACACCCACCTGGGAGTGGAGGGGCTCTGGGCTGGAGCCTCCCTGGATTGCTGGGCCGCAGCAAGGGTCTGGGGGAAGGAAGGAAACTTCCAGCACCACTTACTAAGAGAACACTGTCTCCACAGGAACTGGTGCCCGGTGCAGGGCGAGGTGGACTCTCGCTCCCATCAAGCTGGCCTGGTTTCCACTGAACTCACCCGGCACCATGGACTGACTTCCCTGCCACGCGGCACATTTTGTAGCTACAAAGGGGTCTTTCTTTTCCTGCCTGCCCTCCCTCCTTCCCCT
>NW_007247324.1:413662-450096 GCF_000164805.1 Carlito syrichta | reverse complement strand
CCTCCCTCTCTTCCCTATTCCTTCACCATTAAACCAGCCTTCAGCAAAGCACCTACTCTGAGCCCAGCATTGTTTTAGGCACCAGGGGACTCAGCAGTGAGAAAACAGACAGTGACCTGCCTTCACAAGACTCACATTCTGGGGCACATCTCTCGGCTTCCTTTCCACACCTCATTCTTGCCACCGGTTCCTTACCACCTGCCAAGCTGTCAGTAGCTCAGAAACCCCTCGCTGGGAAGTCTACAACTCAGTCCTTCCTTCTGGGACTGTCAATTAAGCACCTAGGCACCCTTCTAGGCTCAGAAGGCCTTGGGTGCCTCTCTTAAGGCTCCACCTTCCAGTTAATGGCAAGCTAAGACCACTCCATCCGTCTGGGCAGAGGAGTCCTGGGAAATCTTTGGTTATTAGTGGATACTGTGTGCAGAATCCAAAGGAAAGTAGAAACAGCCCGCAAGAAGCCACAGAACCGAGCCAGCCAGGAGACCGAGGAGCCTTGCCCTTTTTCCTTGCTCCTCCCCTGGCGACTTGTGTCCCCCTTGCACCCTTTGGAGCCCGGCAGACCACAGAAGGGACCCTGCTCCTGATGGGCATCCCCCCGCCTGGCAGCCCTGTGCCCAAACTCCAAGAGCCCCGCCAGCCCCCGCTGCTTTAATTAACTCTGCCCGGATGCGCTGACTCACTCATTGGCTCTGTGACCCGCCTGGTCACAGAGGACACCTCCTCAGACACAATTACATTTGAGGATGAAGCATTTCCTCTGGGCACAGAACAAGCCAGCGAGCGCGTTTCTGGGGGCGCCAGAAGGAGGGTCTGTGAGGCGGTGACTCACAAACAGGCTTGGGGCGAGCGGCGTCCCACAGGGAAGGTGCAGCTCATCTGGATGGTTGTGCCCTGCAGGCCTCGCTGTTCTGGGGGAGGAAAGAAAATGTGTCCACCTTCCTAGGCAGAAGGTGCCTAACACATGCACCAACATGGGGTAGATCAGTGACTGCGCTCAGCTCAAAGTCCCAGGTGGCACTCCGAGGTGCCACGATTGGTCACCCATATTTATTTAACACAGTCTACCTGTCAAGACACGAAAGAAATAAAATATGACCCTTCATCCTAGATTTGGGGAAAAGAATCAAAGACTAGGCTCTGTCACACCTCTGGAAGACAAGTATTCTCTGTTCCATTTTATGTGTTGAGAAACTGGGGTTCAGAGAGACCAAATGACTTGCTTTCTCAAAAACCATGCTGACTTTAAAAATGTAATTGGCCAAGGATGACGCAGAGAACAACCCAGAAAAAAATTGAAGTCTGGTCCTCTTTCCTGACTTACATTTTATTTATTTATTTATTTATTTATTTATTTATTTATTTATTTATTTGGAGTCTCACTCTGTCGCCCAGACTGGAGGGCAGTGGCTGCTCCCAGCCACCACAGCCTCGACCTGCTGGGCTCCAGCGATCCTTCCGCCTCAGCCTTCCAAGTAGCTGGAACTACAGGCACGTGCTACCATGCCCGGCTAATTTTTTTTTATTTATTGTAGAGATGAGGTCTTGCCAAGTTGCTCAGGTGGGTCTCAAACCCACGGGCTCAGGCAATCCACTCACTTCAGCCTCCCAAGGCGCGGGATTACTGACTTACATTTTAAAGACACAAGGAGAGAAAGGTAAGAAGTCAGCCAGAGTGGCCATGACTGCAGGAGTATGAATTTGAAGTCCTGCTGCTGTAAGTGCAGCCGCTTACAAACCTAGGGGGCTAACATGTCAATCCCAGAGACCCTGAGCCTGGGGAAAGGTTATCAGTGTTTCCTGTGCTAGTATCTAGCATCTTTTTATTAGGGAAGTGGAGAAATTTGCATTTTAATGATTTTCCCAGGTTCCTGCCACCTGGACGTGGCTATTACTAAAGTATACTGAACAGGAGAAATTCATCAAGAAATATGGCAGGTGTTTAGTTTAAAACACACTCAGACATTATCTTATGAAGTTTGAGGGACATATCCATCCATCCACCCACCCATCCATCTTTCCATCCATCCATCCACCCATCCATCCTTCTATATATCCATCCATCCATCCATCCTTCCATCCTTTTATATATCCATCCATCCATCCATCCATCCACCCACCCATTCATCCCTCTTTCCATATATCCATCCATCCGTCCATCCGTCCATCCGTCCATCCATCCATCCATCCATCCATCCATCTTTCCAAATATCCATCCATCTGTCCACCCACCCATTCACTCATCCATCCATCCACCCACCCATTCATCCCTCTTTCCATCCATCCGTCCATCCACCCATTCACTCATCCACCCATCCACCTACCCATTCATCCATCCATCCACTCATCCATCCACCCACCCACCGTCCCCACTCTCTGCCCGTCTGTCCACCCTTCCATCGATCCATCTATCCATCCACCCATTCACCCCAATACTTCCTGCCCAGTCATCAGGTACAGGGGGACAGTGAAGTAGACGCATATGGGCCACACCCTCAAGAAGCCCACAGTCTAATGTCCATGCCATGAGAACAAAGATGCTCTATACAAAAAGGCAAACATCTAATTGGCCTGAGCCACAAGACTGGGGCTTAAGCTGAACCTTCCTCACAGCCCTGTGTGGACAGGAGGGCGGAAGGAAGGGGCTGTCGTCCCGTGCTGCTGTGGCTGGTTGGTGGCTCTGTGGGGTGAGACATCTCAACTGTTGGCTCAGATCCTTGATCTCAGTGAGCTTATGGAGAGGCCCTGGACCCCAGGGTCAGGCACAGTTGGATGGAGTCCTGCTCCATCTCACTCCCTCTGTATGCAAAATAGGGCACTAGCCACCTGGGGGAGTGGTTGGGCAGATAAACAGAGCGACTCAGTGTCCACGACAGGCTCTGTGCAGGCAGGGGGCTTTCACATCCACAATAATGGGTAATAGGATTGGCCTGCACCCTGTGCTAAGTGCTACACATGAATTCTCATTCAATTCATTCTCTCTGACTCTCCCTCCCTCCCTCCCCGCTCTGTCTCCCTCTTTCTCTCAGTCTTTCTCTCTCTCTCTCTCTCTCTCTCTCTCTCTCACACACACACACACACACACACACACACTTTCATGAATGAATACTGCTATTGCCCCATTTTACAGATGTGGAAACCAAGACTCAGGGCGTATATTGCCAGCCCAGGGTGGCACAGGCAGTAAGAGGCCCCTCCAGGATTGAACCACATGTCTCAACATCCATCTTTCTCCCCTACCCACCTGCATAGGCACCGACGGACAGCAGTTTAAGTACAGGCTCTGGACCCCTCCTTAGGCCCGAGGAAGCAACCTCAAATCAGATGAGGAAAGGGGGCATCTGCAGGGAGCTGTCTCCCCGCAGGGAGAGGCTGCTGCCCAGGTGACAGCACCCTGGCGGGCTCCCCAGAGGTCAGAGCAGGGGGCCGAGGCAGAGGGGAGGGTTCACTTCCTGCCACAGTTCCCAGAGTGGTGCCTGGGACCCAGGCCTGGCTCTGCGGGCGGTGTCTGCACAGGCACGTGGCTGGGAGTGTGTGGGGGTGGCAGTGTTCACAGCCGCTGGCCCACGGTAAATAAGACAGCAAGGCTTGATTCATGGGCTTTGACAGGAAATCTATAGCTTGTGTGTCCATAATCTGCACGCGGCGACGTGGCAAAATGAAAGAACAACAGTCCAATTACGGAATCCTGGCTGATCCTGGGCACACTCCTCAGCTCTAGAGGGCTTTGGATTGGCCTGGCCGGGGGTGGCCTGTCAGGTGTAGCCGGGGTAGACACCCCTGTGGCCTGGTCACATGGGGAGCCCATCCTCTACACAGCTGCCCAGTGGAGGGGCCTGGGCAGAACTGAGCTGCCTGGGGAATGGGAGGGAGGGCTTGGAGACTGGCATTCCCCCCCAGCTATGCCAGCTCAGGCCAGCTTAGCCGGCACCCAGCCCCTGGGGCACCTTGAGGCTGAGCCCCAGAGGAGACCCTCCAGCAGACAAAAGCAACCTGTGGACCCCGGTCTCTCTGCTGCCTGCTTTCAAACCCAGAAAACCAAGGGTATTGCCCTGGGTGAGCCAGGGATGGGCCCTCCAGGGTGGAGGACTCATTTAGGGTCCAGTCTTTAGGTATTCAGGGGAGGCTGGGTTCTGGGGAGCTCAGCCGACTGGGGCACTAACACTCCTACCTTGGACACACAGAAGTTCCCTACCAGAAGTTCCAGAAGTTTCCAGAAGCCATTGAGTGGCTCTGCTGCACCCCAAGGGCAGGCACTACAGCAACTCCACCCTTGTAGCCCTGAGAACAGCCCTGGCCATGTGCTGGGTTGAACAATATGCCCACAGTTCATGTCTACCCTGTGGGTGTGACCTTTCCAGAACAGGGTCTTTTAGAGTGGGCCCAGTGGTGTGTCTACAGGCCGTCACACACCAAGGGTTTCCACTGACTACTAGAAGCCAGGAGAGAGGCATGGAACGGATCCTTACACAGCCCAGCCAGACACCTTGATCTTGGACTTGTGGCCTGCAGATCTATGAGACAATCCATGCCTGCTGTTTTCAGCCACCTGTTGTGTGGTAATTTGCTCCAAAAGCCCTAGGACACCAATTCAGACAGTCTGGTGCACAGTAAATACCTAATTAAGCAAATGCGAGCAGACAGAGCACCTGGAAGTTCTGAATTCAAGTCATGGCTCTCTTAACTGGGTCTCCTGATCTTATTCAGCCCTTCCCCCTTGTCTACACAGCAAGTGCCCAAAAGCACACCAGTGAACATTTTAAGCACATACATGCTGGGTACTATTCTAAGTCTTTTACAAGAATTAAACGAATTTCATCCTTACAGCCACCCTCTGAGGTTAGTACTGTTACTAGTCTCATTTTACAGATGAGTCCAGAGAAGTCATGAAACATGTCTGAAGTCACACAGCTATTAAGTCATGCAGGCAGGTGAATTCCGGAATGCAGGCTCTCCTTGTACTGGGGCCATCACCCCCTACTTAAGATCACACTAAGAGTCCATATGGCACTTAACATAAAACAAAAACGCCTTGTCCTGACCTATGAGCTTGTCCTGATCTGTCTCTGACTTAACTACATCTCCAAACTCCGCTTATTCATGGCTTCTCCTCCTACCAAGAAAGAGAGTCTAATTCCTGTTCTCTCTAATTGAGACGGGCCCTAGTGTCCAGCTTACTCAGCAGAAGGAGGTGGAGGATGACGCGTGATTTCCAAGACTGGGTTGGACAAAGCAATGCGGTTTGGGACATTTGCTCTTGGGGCCAGTTGCCACACCCTGAAGGACACCCAAGCAGCACCGTGGAGGGCAAACGGAGGTCACATGGAGGAGAATGGAGGCATGTGAAGGGAAAAGCAGGCCACGTGAAGGGAAACGAAGACCATGTGGAAGGGAAGCAGAGGCCACGTGGAGGAGAACAGAAGCCTTGACTGACAGCTCCACACGGGGTTCCCAGGCAACAGGCAGCACTGCCAGCTGGACGCTGGACATGTGAGTGGCGTCACCTTGGTGTCCATCATGCTGCCAGCCTGATCCTACAAGGAGACAAAGAGGTACCCGGAGAGAGGAGCATGGCTTCCACGCCTGGCCTACATGTCAGGTTTGTGAGCAAGACCGATGACTGTTGTTGTTTTAAGACTCTAAGTTTTGGGAGAAGTTGGTGATGTGCGTTAGGTGCAACTCCAGACAATCTGACTTCAGAGTCCACGTTCTCAATCGCGCCCCGACCTGCAGCTGTCCTGCCACTTCACACTGGTCTTGGAATGAACCACCGGGGCCTGACCATGACGCCCAGGCTCTGCCCGCTCTGTCCATCTTCTCCCTGGGTCCCTCCCCCATCTGACTTACTTTCCTCTCACATCCTAAAGACCCCAGACCTTGGAATTCTCTGTTCCTTCTGCCTGGGCTTCTCTCGGCATGCCTGAATCTTCCTCACCCTCAGGCCTGAGGTCAGGAGTCCTGAGAGGATTTCCCTGGACACCCATCGGGAAGGTCCCTTCAGCTCCCCGTCCGCTCCCTCCATCACCCGCCTGTTTCCTTCACCACAGCCAAGTCCACTCTGCAGTGATCTCATTCTTGGCTCACTGGGCCCATCCTCATCTCCCCACCGGAACGGAAGTAGCTCGAGAGCAGGAACGTGGCTGTCAAGTCACTGCTGTGATCCCTGGCACAGAGTAGGCACTCAACAAGAATTTTCTGAACAAACAAGGCAGTTATTATTTATCGAGTGCCTGCGAGGAATCATGCCAGGAGATGCACTAAGTCGTCCCCAACCAACAGGAACCTTATGATTCCCATTCTATAGATGGGAGAATTGAAGCTCATGTGGACAAAACTCAGATCAGAACACTGTCTGGTTCTGCAGCCTGTGAGTTTGACCGGACGACCAGACCTGCTCCTCTCTCCATCTGCCTGAGCCTCCGTTTCCTCACCTGGATTAATGGGATGATTACGGCACCTGCAAGTGGGAACGTCTGTGTCAAGCCCAGTGTCAGGTGAGCGACACCCTACTCTGGTCTGCAGTATTCCCTGGTCTGGGGGTGATATGGGGCTCAGCAGGCTTCCCCTGCAGGCTAGCTCAGGCCTTGACAAGTTCCCTGCTGTCGCCACGTTCATGCTGTTCTTTCTTCCTTGCCAGAATGCCACCTCTTCTGAAAGGTGTGTCTGGTTGAGAGAGCCAGAAGGAAGGAGGTGGCTCATGCCTGGGAGGGGTCCCGGTACTGTCCTGCTGTGGCTGCCCCTCCCTGGACTTTCTTTATGCCACCAGCCGAGTCATCACTGTTCCCTAGTGGGGTCTGTGTGACAACTGCACTCCCCATGACACCCAAGATCCTGAGTTGAGGCAGATCCCGTCCTTCTCTGAAACCCCCATTCCCTCCCACCACTTGCTGTCCCATATCCCAAGCAGGCTGGCGTTCTGAAAGTCCACTCTGGGGTCTCCATCAGCCCACGTACAGGCCACGGCCTCCCTGGGCCATCTCAGGGACGCATCAGCATTTGTCTCCCAGAGTGCCACCTCCAACCCCTCTCTGTTCTCCAGCACAGATCTCAGACTGTCGGTCTGGAGAAAGATGAGTCTGGGATTGTCAGAGCTTCTCGTGAGAATTCGTATCCAGAGGTGTTCTCAGATATCTGTGCCTGTGTGCCCAGATGTGTTCACATCCCTGTCTGGGGTGTTTGAAGGACACAAGCTGACCACCAGAGCTAAGTTCCAGTTCTGCCTCCGAGAAACAGTGGGTGGGTTTACTGATTTATTAACCTCTCTGAGCAGGGATTAAGATATCCATCAAGCAGGAGGCCTTGATAAATTAAATGATTCAGAAAGAACCAGTGCTTCGTCAGCTTCCCTACTCCACCCCCTGGGGGCTTCAGGCCCCTTCTCCCCAGGACTTGGCCTGAGACCATGGAGGCCTTTTGACGCTTTCAGGCCAAGTCTCAAGAGCAGTGTCAGCCCCCAGGCCTGGGACAAGGGCTTGGGTGGAGGCAGGAGAGCGGGGTGACCAGGCAGGCCTCGGAAAGGGAGTCCACCGGGAGAGGATCACAGGAGCTGTCTGTTGGAGGCTGAGCCAGAGAGGTGTGAATTTTGAGGCATCTCTGAAAGTGGTGGCAACGGGGTGGCTGGGGACAACAGGACCAAAGTCCCCTAGGCTGAGAACCAGCTGGGAGGAGTTGGGATGTATCTAGACAGTGTGGTTGGGCATTCAGCAAGGACCGTGCAGGTTTCTCTTCTGAGGAACACCAGGTTTCAGGGGAAGGGACTCTGTCCAGGGACTCTCCAGAGGCAGGAGACCCTGCCCCTGGAGGGAGGAAGCAGTCAGGGACAATCCCACTCACAGGAGGCTGGAGCGAGAGATTAGGGGGTCCGGACAGCCCCACCTGGATGCACCCACCAGGAACAACACATGCCCTTCTCCAGCCCGAGAGGAGGGATGATTATGCCTGTTCTGCTCATAGGAAAACTGAAGCTAGGAGAGAATCAGTGATTGCGCTCATTTCATAATACAGGGAGTGGCCGTTCCCACTTGGGTCACCGCAGACATCCATGCTATCTCCAGCACCTCCAAGCCAGGGGACCTCACATGAGACGGGGTTGGCCAACCCACAGTTTATCTATGAGACTGTTCCTCATCTACGCCTCGGATCGGCATCCTTGGTGATTTGTCAATGTCGCTCCCCACTCCCTAAATAAAGCGGCTCACCTGGTGGACAAGGAAGGGAGAAAGACCGGGAAGGCTGGGGCACATGGTCCTGCACCCACCTCCTTTCAATTCCGGGCCACAGCAATCCTCCCGGAAGGCAGGACCATCCCTGTTTAAGGGTGAAGTCAACTGAGCCCAGAGAGCTAAGCCACTTGACGGACAGCCAAGGAGCCCAAGCCTAGTATCCAAGCCTAGGTCCTCCAGCTCTTTCCACAATGCTGCTGAAAGCTCTGTACAACAAGGAAACGCAGATGTGAAGACAGAAAGAAGTGTGTGTCAGAAGCATGGCTGGGGCCGAGGACCCAGGGGCCCCCACACCCGTCCATCTCCTGACCCGGCCCCCCTCCAGGCCTCATCCCTGCAATCACTCTCGGGGTGCTGTCCAGGGCCGCATCTCCACCCCTCGCATGGAAGTCGAGTGATTCCTTCCAGGGTGTCTGGGAAGGACACTCTCCTCGGGCAAATGGCCACTGTCCAGGCCCTGCTGTCCTTCCCCTGCCTCCCAGGCCCCCCACTCTGCCCCCCAATTGTTATCTGTCAGTACACAGTAATTAGAGATGTGGCATGCTTGATAAAGATTGCCGCCCGCTCAAGATGGAACTGCCCTCTTGGACGTGTCTAATTAAAGTCCTGATGGATAAGATGAAGAAATCCCACCCGATGGACACGTGTGGCCTCTCCCTCCTCTGTGCACTCAGCCCCTTCATTATGGGTGACGAGGGAGAGAGATATAAAGGACCCCAGGAAACGCATCTACAAACCAATCAATACGTCCTTTTGTGCACCGTGATGGGCCGCAGCGCAGCCTTTTGAACCTTTCCAGGGAAGCATTAGGCAGGCGTGCAGCTGGGGGCACTCCGTGCCCTGGGCTGGCAGGGGTGGGGGCTGCTCTTCTGCTCCCACCTGGGTCTGCTCAGGGGAGGCCAGGCCAAGGCCGGAGACTGGCCGGTTCTCTCACCCAGTCCATCATCTCTGTGTAGTGGACTGTAGGGCAGAGCACGGCTGGGCCCGTGTGGACACAGTGCACACACCCACCCCAAAGCAGCCCAAAGCTGGCAGGCATGAACCTTTGAGGTGGAGCCCGGAAGCCACAAGGGCCCCTCGAGGTGCGGGTGGATGGCGTCAAAGGGGCAGGAAGGACAGTGACCCAAGTTTTTGAGGCCGACACGGGTCAGGCCCTCTGTTGGGCACGTCAGTTATCTCATTCCACACTCAAAGCAAATCCTATACGTACATGCCACTTCTATCTGTATCTTAGAGATGGGAAAACTGAGGCATGGGGCAGTTAGGTCACAGAGCTGGAAGCACAGAGGACCTGGCAATCTGATGCCGAGTTCATGCTAACACCCAGGATGTCACAGAGCAGAGGCCAGCTGCTGTGCCCACTAAACTACACCACCTTCGGATACGGATGCATGTTATTTGAAAGATTTATTGAGGTCCTAGAAAGATACATGACACGTTCATGATACTCATCCCTGGGGCAGCTGGAAGATGGGACGCAAAGGAATTCTGATATGAAAACACGAAATATACAATAGCATCTTATCCATGGTCAGTTTGAGAATGCTATTTTTTTATTCTTAAAAAAATAAGTATTGCCTAAAGGAACACAAGCAACGCCTCTCTCTGCCAAAGGAGGGAAGGATGATGCGTCTTATACACAACACCGCAGTTTCATCCCCACCCCTGCCAAGCACAGGCCACCGGATGCACCCTTAGCTGAGGAGCCGGTGCAGGTGTCCTGGGGACAGTCTTGGATGAGTGACATCACTGTGGTGCAGGTGCACCAGTGGCTCTACCGGCTGGCAGGGTTGGCACTCAGGTGCCAGCGGGGGCAGAGGCCGGGCAGCAGGCGGAACAATCCACACTCCCTCCCCCCCGAGCCGGGGTGCCCACCCAGCTGGAGCCAGCACCGGGGCTTGATGGAATGCCACACTGCCACACCGGCTAATAAATAGAAGTAATTTGATTAGCTTTCTCTAACTGGTGATAAGATCCTGACAAACCCTTTTTAATGCATTTCTGGAACAGGATGAAATTGTTTCATTCGGAGAGTGGGGTCCCCTGGGAGTCGCCTTGAAGCTCCTTTAGTGAGAGGTAAAAATATGCCAATCATTAATGAGGGGAGAATTGTGGAGACTTTAATGCAATCAGAAAGAGGAGCCCCGAGGCAGCTCAGGAATCCAGCCTGCCCTTAAATCACAGAGAGGCGGTTGGAGGAAGTAGGGGACATCAGAAGCTTGCATGGAAAACAGAAGCTTCGGGCCCACCGGGCTGGTTGGCCTCAGCCCTGTGGCTGTGTCCTCACAAGACCCCATGCCACTCGGGAACGCCCTCCCAGGGCACAAGCCAGAAGAACCGGTGGGTCAGACGAGGCAGTGTGCATTGGAGTGTCCTCTCAGCACAGTCCCCTCAGAACAAGGACTAGGGTCTCAGAAGTTCCTCGAAAAGTCAGTGACTGGCTGAGACTTCCTAGGACAGCGGTGGGAACATGAGTTTCGAGGCATCCTTTGCTGGAGCAAAAAAAATATCATTTTCAAGGAAAAGCTTTCCAAGGGTTACAGCTTCAGCCAGGCAAGGAGTCAAGCACCGCCCTCTCACCACCCCCACACACACACCATAAACGGTTCTCTAGAAAGTTCTATGAGCTCACCCACAGCATCATACAAGGTGAGAGAGGATACAGGGTGCAGGAGACCTGTCTGTTCCTGAAGCTCCCTTGGTGAGAAGGCAAGGATCGGAAAGAACAGGGACACCCGCTGCTGTGGCCCTTCCTACCTTCCACATAACCTTTGGCATCTTAGCCATCCAGGGTGGCTGGGAAGGCTGACTCCATGGTGAAAGTCCTCTGCTTCCACCCAGCTAGATACCAAATCTTTCTTCCCTTCTTATGGGACAGGATGCTTCAGCTCCTGCAGAGTCTGGGCCACTGCATGGAATTTCTTCCTCTCATGGACACTTTGGGCAATGGCATCTGAGGGTGTCCATCCATGGACTCACTGTCTCCTTCTATGGGTCTCCTCGTTCACACCACACCTTCAGCTCCTGGCTGCCTTACTGTGCCCCGAACACACCAGGCCCCTTCCTACCCCAGGGCCTTTGCACCGGTCATGAGTCCCCTCTACTAGAAATGGTCTTGTCTGGAATGTTGCAGGACTCTCTGTCACCTCCTTCGGGGCAGGGACGTGTCCTGAGGGTCCCCCTGCTTTGTGATTTCTCTGTGGCATTTGCCTGTTTGACACACTGACTGCACTCATTATGTTGGCTTTTGGCTCTGCCTCTCCCATCCCCCATGGATCTAGGATGCACAAGGGCAAGGACTTGTGTCTCATTCACTGCTGTGTGCCCGCACCCAGCACATGCGAGTACACGTATCGGAAGACGGGAGCCGGTGAAGAGGGAGCAGAACCCCTGGGCAGGTGCCTCCTGACGACCGGCTGAGGCTGCAGTGACTGTCTTCTCCCTCTTGCCCCTGCCCTGGAGGTGCCAGCTACTAAGAGGGTGGCAAGGAGCAGTGGGCCTGAGGGCCCAGGGGTAAGGGTCCAGGGAGTTTGGAGAATGGTGGAAAGGCAGGTGCAGACTCAAGGCCATTCCTGCCCTTCTGCCCAAGGCCAGCCATCTACTGCCTGATCTCCATCAAGCCACTAAAATGGCACCAGGGAGGCAGCCCGGGCTGTGGAGCCATGGCCAGGGGAGCCATTCAGCCAGGGCTTGGCCTGGGGCCCTCCGACCGGTCCTTGCCAGCCCCGAGCCTGGGTTCCCTTGGCCGAAACATGAGAGGGTGCAGAGCGCGTCCTCTGTGACTCCTGGAGTGTGTAGTGTGCAGCCTGGGCCCGCCTGGCATGTCAACCAAGAGGCACCAAGTTTCTGCAAATGGGGTGAAAAAGGTCCTTGTGACCTGGCTGAGAAGAGACAGACACAGATGTTAGATCAGACTCTGAGGCCAAACTGCCTGGGTTTCTATCCCACTCTGCCTGTTATCTGCTGTGCAGTCTTGAACAAGTGACTTAACATCTCTGTGCCTCATTTTCCTCTTTGATGAGTTGAATAAGAGAATTTATTCTACGGGGTTATTGCAAGGATTATTAGATAAGCTTATATTAAATGTGTCAACACCTGACACGGAATGAGCATCTGATCAATGTTGGTTGTTGTCATTAATTTAAGACACCTGAGAGCAGAGGTAGCCCAGTCTGGGCAGGGAAGGGTCCAACCTAGGAACCAACCTCACAAACATAGTCAGAGAACTAGCCAACTTAGAATTCACCAACCCATAGGCATTCATTGAACACCCCCCCTGTATACAAGGCACAAGGGAAGACCTCAAAAGCAGCACAGAACACCCACTGGTTTGTTTCACCTCCACCTATCTGGCCCCCTGTGAAGGTAGGGCCCTGTCAGTTCATCACCGCTGTAGCCACAGCATCTGATGCCTGGCATACAGTTGGAGCTCCATAAATGTTAGTTAAATAAATAACATGCATGTTGACAGTATTGGCCCCTACAGTCTTCTGTGATCCCTACACAGCAGGTCACAAACCACTTCCGTGTAGCAAAGCGTCTTCCGGGGAAACCCCCCGAAAGGCTGAGCCAACCAGATCCGGGCCTGGTGTGTACTGGGTGCTCAGGGATCACGTGGATGAATGGAGCGTCGGCCAGAGGTGCCAAGGGAGTGGCGGGGGCAGTGTGGGGAGGCGGAGAGGAGTCAGGGAGATTGGATACTGGAGGTTCAAGGGCATCAGGAAGATGAGGCAGGGCATTCCCCATGGACTAGGGCAGAGCTGGTTGTCAAACAGGACCAGTGGTGGCTGGAGAGAAACCAACAGGGAGCCAAGGTGCTGCCTCCACTGGAGAGGTCCAGCCAATCACCAGGATCCATTGGGGAGGACAACCAGTAGGGAGTCAAGGTGCCACTTCCATCCGAGAGGGCCAGCCAATCACTAGCACCCCGTGGCAGGAGGGTAACCAAGAGGGAGCCAAGGTGCTGCCTCCACTGGAGAGGGCTAGCCAATCCTCAGGTACTACCAAGGCAAGTCAGCTCAGAGGCCGGTTGGGGACTACACCCCGCCCCCCTAATGCCTATGGACATCAGGCCTCAGAGCACTTGCCATAGAGGCCTGAGCTGCCTTCACGTGCCTCCATTGCCCCCGATTCCCTGCCCCTGTGGACCAGCTGGGACTCTGAGGGGATGGCCAGATTTCCTCTCCCCAAGCTGTTACCAGCCCCACTGATGAGCGCCCAAGTATTTCTGGTTCCCCAACCCAGCAGCTCCTCTCCTGGAAAGGGGACAGCCCAGAAGCAATGACTTGTGAGGTGTGGCCAAGCCAGAGGCCGGGCCCACAGTCACAACCTCTCTGAAATGGGGGGCGCCATCTGTAATGTCCTCTGGGCCAGCCACCCCTCCCTGGGGGATCCTTCGAGGGGGCCAGCCAGCAGGGGCCGCCTGGCTGTAAATGACTCCCTTTGTCATTCTGTTTTGTTATGATTAAAAATGCATGTCGCAGGCGAGGCCCTGGAGTGGAACCCCATTGAAAATTGAATCATTAATATCCCCTCCAGCTGAGGCCTGGCATCGCAGGCGACTGTGCGCTCCACACACAACAGTTCTGGAGTGAGAGGAACAGAGGGGTGCACAAGCCCCCTCCCCCCCAACTTGCATCTGAACCCTGCGATGGCAACAGGTATCAGGCAGTCTCAGCCCTTAGAGCTTTCTCTCTGGAGCAAGTGCTGAGGTTCTGTTCACAGAGCTGGAAGGAAGCCAAGTTCTTCCAGGCTGGACATGGTCACTCCAGGCCCCTCTGTCCCTGTCACCAACCCACTGGCCCCTCCAACTTTCTGCTCTTCTTTCAGAGACTGCCAGGTACTATTTCAGCCCTGTATGCTTACAAGCTGACATCATTCTTGTAACAACTCCAGGGGTGACTTCTATCCTACCCATTTGATGGATAGAGAAACCAAGGCACAGAGCCGCTCTGCAACTTGGCCAAGGTCACAAACAGCTGGCAATCGGCTCCAGAGTTTGTGCTCTTAACCTCTAGACAGGCACTGGCAGGTGAGACGTGGCCTGCCTGCATTGAGGGGTGCTGTCCATGTCAAGTAAACACCAGACTTCAAAGACTTGGCACGAGAAAAAGAATGTAAAATATCTCAGTCATTTTTTATATTGGCTACATGTTGAAATGATAATGTTTTGACATATTGGATCAAATATATTATTAACATTTATTTCATCAGTTTCTTTTGACTTTTAAATGACCATTAGAAAATTTACACTCACACGTGTGTCCCCCATCTGTGGCTAGCCTTGTGTTTCTGCTGGACAGCACTGTTGCCACCCTTACAGATCCTAGGTTCCCTCCTTGTCCCCCGGGAAGGCTCACATGACACCTGCTCGGAGGCCTTCTCCATCCCCAGAAAGAGGCCACCCCAGTCGCCCTCTCATGTATCTGCATAACGGCCAATTCCTCACTAGGCTCATAATACACATGTCATAAATATTGGTTGAAAAGCTATTGCAGAATGGTCTGTAAAGAGCAGAGAGTGGAAAGCTGGCTTTTTAGTTTTCTTGACTTTTTTATGAGACGGAGTCTCGCTCTGTCACCGAGGCTGGAGTGCAGTGGCATGATCATAGCTCGCTGCAGCCTCCATCTCCTGTGTTCAAGCAATCCTCCTGTCTCAGCCTCCCAAGCAGCTGGGACTACAGGTGTGCACCCTCATATGCAGTTAATTAAAAAAATTTTTTTTTAGAGATAGGGTCTTGCTATGTTACCTTGGCTGATCTTGAACTCCTGTCCTCAAGTGATCCTCCCTCCTCAGCCTCCCAAAGCATTGGGATTACAGTCATGAGATACCACGCCCAGTCGCTTTTCTTGGCTCTTAAATGAGGATGAGAAGCAGACATCAAGCCACGGTGTCCTGGGAAACAACTGTTGGGAAGCCGGGCTGGCGCCCTGCCTTCTAGATTCGTTTCTGTGGGCCAGGCCAAGTCCAGGGCCAGGGGACTTCTGGTCAGCAAGGCCAGGGATGTGGCCGCCTCCCACACAGGGGCAGGGACCGGGACGGAGCAGAAAGAGGTGGGGCTGAGACTGAGCAGGGTTGGCCTCAGCCTTGGGTCACTCTGTCAGGGCGACACGAGAACCCCAACTCAGCCCCTGACTCAGCATTGTCCTCCAGTCAGAGACCTCAGAGGGCCCACACGCAGCCTCCTCCTTCTCCATTCCCCTCATGGAGGAGGGAAAATGGGCGAGAGGGAGCAGTGAGGCCCTACCACCCCTCCCCACAACCCCTCCTCACACTCGTGTCTAAGAGCAGGAGCCAATGTGGTCAGGGCCTGCGGCACATGAGCCAGCCCTGCTGCACATGCCTCACGTGTCAGCTCACACGAGGCAGTATGAGGAAACTGAGGCGCAGAGGCGTGTTCATCAAGACAGCCAGCTTTTGACCCCAGGTCTCCTGATTCTAGAGTCCACAGTTGTAAACACTGACTGTCACCAGCAGGCACAAAAGCCAGGGGACACATTCGGAACTTGGGCAAAGGTTGCAAGAAGTCAGGCAAGGGCTGGTCAGAAGCCATTTCTTCCTTCCTTTTTTTCTTTTTAAAACAGAGATGTGGTTTTGCCACATTGCCGAGGCTGATCTTGAACTCCTGGCCTCAGCAATCCTCCTACCTTGGCCCCCTAAAGTGCTGGGATTACAGGCGTGAACCACCATGCCCGGCTGGCCAGAAGTCGCTTCCAGTGTCCTATCACAAGTACCACACGGTGGTAGGGACTTGGAATTGCAGCTGCTGGGAAGAGGGAGGAGCCTGGGGCAGCCCTCCTTTCTCTGTGGCCATCTGCTGAGCCCCTGTTCTGGTCCAGGCTGCTTCTCTTGAGTTCCAGTGTAAGCAGGGATGGGCTGACACCCGAAGCCAGGGCTCACCCCAACACCTTCTCTCCAGGGCAGGGCAAGACCACCCGCAGGCCTTCCAGGAAAGGTCACTGCTGCTATTGATTGGGGGATTCAAGAGGTGAAGACGGAGTCCCAGCCTGCCAGGCCGCACTCTGCCTTCCCAGATTCTCCCAGAAGGCCTCAGTACACCCCTTCCCCATCCCACAAGACCTGTCTCCTTTGTCCCAGTCCCAGGACTCACCCAATGCCTCTACACATGCTGTTCCCCCCAGGACACCACCCTTCCTTCCTCCTCACCTGTGTTTCATTTGCAATGGAGGTTCAGCTGGAGTCCCAAACCCTTCCCGAAGCCATCTGGCCACTCAGCCACAGCAGTACTCCCTTCTTGGATTCTTGTGCCCTGTGCTCCTGCTGCCGGGAGGGTCCTCCCACCTCTTGCCCCCTCAAGGTCCTGCTCACAGTGGAGGACATGGTCAGGGCGAGGACCCCAGGACAGAGGGAAGGGCCACCTGCGCCGGCCACCCCCAGACCTCCTTTTAGGACACTCATGGCCACCTCTGTAATTCCTGGGTGGAAGGCCTTTGAGTTGCCCTCCGCATGGCTCTGCCCACCACAGTGTAAGGCAGCTTTCTGAGGCATCCTAACTAGAGACCCCCTGCTGGGTCTGGGGTGTGGGCGGGAAGGGGACATAGGTCCAGGAGGCTTCTGGCATTTGAGTCCTGGGGAGACAAGAGCCTGGCTCCTGGGACCCCACCTCGTGGCACTGCCCTGAGATTTCCTTGAGGTGTCAGCTCAAAATTTCCTTCAGAACCAGGGCTCTGCCCCAGTGAAAATCTGAATCCCTGGCCCACGGTGGCCGCTGCAGGGGGCTGACTAGCCTGTCACTCGCCTGTGGGGGCTGTGGCCACAGATCGGGAGAAGAAACTCCCCGCCAGGGTCCAGGAAGGTGTGAACAGGTGCCTCGAACATTCGCTCTTCTGCTTCTACTCCTCTGCCCTGGACCCGCCCACGCACCCTCAGCCATGCGTTGTCCCTTCCCCCCTCCCTCTCCCCCCTCCCCCACGCTGCACCTCCCCAAGGACAAGCAAAGTTATTACAATAATGAATTAGCCAGCCCGTTCACTGCCGCCACTGGCGAAGACAATTATCCCCCCCGCACCTCCCTAGCCGCTGCCGGCTCCCTCATAAAGACAGGCTTTTGGGGCCGCTTTGTGCTTTGATTGGAAATGAAGAGATTGCTAATTAGGGAACACCTGCTGGGACCCGGGCTGGCAGGAACAACGGCAGGACGGACTGAGCGGCCATCGAAGGCGGGGCTGCTGTGCAGTGAGTGTGCCCCGGCCTGTGTGTGCTCACAAGGGGCAAGGGGGAGGAGGCAGTGTGCGCCCCATGTCTTCCAGTGATTTAACCCACCTCCCTGCCACCCCACCTCGAGCCGTAAACAAAACCCAGACTCTGATGAAGCCATTCACCCTTTGGAGGTTGCTACTTTGTTTACGGGCAGCTCTAATTCTGCCTGTTTGCACAGGTCAGGGCCTGGCGCATGGTGTGCGCCTTTGAGGAGTGTGTGGGACCACAGAGGGACGGGGATGGGGAACTGGCACACTGCAGCGACCTGCTGGCCTGGGGTGGACTGGCCGCAGAGACGGGGACATGAAGTCGAAGGAGAATGGGATCTCGGATTGATTTATTTACTCTTGAGCTGGGGTGATCCACTCTCCTCACTTTTTCCTGGGGCTTGGGAAAACAAGTTCATGGGTGGCCTTTTCCCAGAACGGAATCCAGTTTGACACTGGAGTTAGTGGGGTGTGGTGGCCAAACAGGTACCCAACTGCTGTTTCCTAAATGCCATAAAGCTCTGGTTGATGAGCCCCTTCCCTCCTCTTACCCCCAAAACCAGGCTGAGTGCTGGGCTTCCCTCACAACCTGACTTCGGTTCTTGCTTCTCTGTGACATGGACCCCCAAATGTAGTGAGCAACTATCCTGTTGCATCGAGGATCAAACATGCACATGCGCGCGCACACACACCCCTCTTTGGGGCAGGTTTTCCAGTCTCTGCAGCACAGTTCCAGGCTTAAGAGCTCTCAGTTCTGGAGGGAAGGCAGGCAGCTGCATGTGACTCAGGGACGACTGCAGAAGTGGCCCAGGGTACGTTGTAGACCAGAGCAGGGGAGGCAACTTCTCCACGAGGAGGTGGGGGGGTGCTTCTCTAAGGAGAGGCAGATGAGTCGTCACTGAGGGACCGTGAGAGCCAGGCCATGGGGTGCAGCCCAGCCTGGCCCTCATTCAGGAAGACAGCGTATTTCAGCACAGCTGGCACATGGACTCAAGGGCAGGGATGGGCAGCCGGGTGGTGGGCGTGGCCATGGGAGGGGTGGGGGCGCCAGCGGGGCCCTGACATGAACAGCAGTGTTTACAGTGGCACATGGGCACACATGCACATTGTGTGGCTGCCTGCACGGATTTGGGGAGACCATTCGGGGTCCCCAGAACATGGTAACCCTGGATCCCAACTCAGAAGGCTTAAGGAGCCTCCCACCCAGTGTCCCTCAGTCCTGGCAAACTCTAGCGGCTCCCCTCTCTCTTCTGTCTTCCCACACTTGAGATTTCTAAAACACTGGCTCTATTTCCCCTCAGAGTGGAGCCCTTGCTAAAATGCACACAGTGTCCCCACAACTCTGCAGCTCACCCTAGGAGGCAAGAACCCTCCCAGAGGTTCTGTATGGGCACGAGCACTGCACTGAGGGTGCTCTGACCACTGGCCTCAGTTTTTCCACCTAAAATATGGAGAAGTACTTCTTCCTTGACTGGGGTCCCCTCTGCAGCTCTGATATGGAACAATCCCATAATTCCACAAAGCACCACATGGCATTTAGGTGCAGGACAAGAAAGCAGTCCACAGTCCAGGCATTAGGATAGCACCTGATTCGAAGGCCGCATGACAGCCACGGGCCTTGGGCTAGTCATTTACCTTCCCTGGGCTTCATCTCTCTTATCCGTAAAATGGGAAATTCCAAAGTTCCAGCACCTACTGCCTCAGGCTGCTGAATGTGAAAAGGAACGGCAGCAGTAGAGTACAACGCACAGCTTCAGTTCATGGTATATGCCCAGTGAGGGGACCACCTTCATCACCATTACCATCATCCTTGCCGTCATCACCATCAGCATCACTATCCTCACCCTCACCATCCCCACAATCATCACCTCCATCACCATCATCCTCACCACCACCATCAGCATCCCGGGAGTCAGGTGAAGAAACCCACCACTTTGCTTAGTGTCAATATCCTTTCAGTAGAACTCAACAAGTGTCTCTGCTTTCTGAGACCCTCGTCCAATTTTCCCCTTGGACTTGCATGAGCATAGTTCCCTTTAGAGGAGTTTCCAGACATGCCAGAGAGAATGGAGAAGCTGGCAGAGTCCCAGGTGGAGTCAATGGCTCAGCACACTCCTTTGGGACCCAGACTTTGGGGGGGATGTGCAGGAGATGGCAGGCCACTAGGTTAAGAATCCTTTGCCAACTCCTGGCCTAGCCTGGCAATGTGAGTGGCTGGGGGTGAAGGACAGTGGGCTCTCTGCCTGGCAGCCAGGAGGGCTCCTGAGAGACACAAACACGAGCCCCTGAGGGGTGGAAAGCACAGCTGTGAGGTCACCGACCCAGGCCAGGGTTCCCCCAGCCTAGGCAGCTGCCAAAAGCCATGCCTGGGGTCTGGCAGGCCTGGCTGGTCTTGGGTCCAGGAGTGGCAGCTCCAACAGATGGTGGCCTATGCACCCCGGAGCCCCCCATGCCCAGGGATGCAAACATGCCAGAGTTGGGGAAAGCAACTGGCAGGAAGGGGGCTTTCTTCCTGCTCTATGCAGGGCATGGCCAGAGAAGAAAGCTGCCTGGCCTTCCAAGGAGCAGCTGGGCCTTGGGAGTAGAGAAGAAAGGGGAGTCCTGTGGCCCCATTGCTTCCAAAGCAAACCCATTCCTCCCAAAGTAGATCCATTTCTCCTTCTACCCACATCTGCAGCCAAGTTCTTGAGTAGCCAGGTTTTAGATACGACTGACATTGTCCCCATCAGAACTCCCGGCACCTACACAGTTGGGTCCACACACACCCTGCGGCGTCACTCGCTGTCCTGCTCCAGTCACAGAGCCACCAGAGGACCTGGTGCCTTCTCACCTTCACCTCAGTCCTCACAGCAGCCCCACATGCCTGCATTTGGTGATTCTCATAGCACAGATGAGAAAACTGATGTGCAAAGAGGCGGACTAACTCTCCAGGGACCGTAAAGCCAACATGCAGCAGAGCCAGAACTGGAACCCAGATCTGCCTGAATCCAAAGTCTGGACCCTTACCATCCCCTATGCTGTCACTGGGCCATCGGTTGTCCACTTTGTGTAGGTTCCTTCCACAGGAGAACAGCATTGCACGCAGAGTTATTATTATTATTTAGTTTTGGCAGTACAGAGCCCAGAGTGGGTGACACATGTGGGAGTGACATTCTAAGTGATTTGTACAAGGACTGCGGAGCGAGTGCCCAGGCTGCCAACAGAGTGAACACACGGGTCCAGGAGGATGAGTATGAACAGCTGTGCACTCTCGGTGCGTGGATACCTTGTGGGAGTCAGGGGTGGAAGCTGGACCTGCAGGATGGGGCCACTTTGCTCTCGGCCTTCATATCACTAGGGAAGCTTTGGGAGGTGGCAAGTTAAACAAAGATGCGATTTGGCACAGGGCTGGGGGGGCCCTCACCGTGGTGCATTACAGGGGCTGGCAGGGGGCCATCACAGCTGTGCATTACAGGGACTTGGAGCAGGGACCCTCACAGCTATGCATTACATGGGCTGGAGGCAAAGCCATCACAGCTGTGCATTACAGGGGCTGGAGGCAGGGCCCTTGCGGTTGTATCTTACAGGCACTGGAGGCGGGACTGTCATAGCTGTGCATTACAGAAGCTGGAGGTGGGGCCCTCACAGCTGTGCCTGACAGGAGTCTGGAGGCAGGGTCATCACAGCTGTGCACATTACCGGGGGCTGGAGGCTTGGCCCACAATCATGCCTTACAAGGGCCGGAGGAGGGGCCACCACAGCTGTGCATCACAGGGCCTGGAGCGGGTAGGGAAGTTCATTCAGGGAGAAGCTCCAAGCTCCTGGGGACTGAGATGAGCCCTGGGCCAGCTCTCCCTCATGGCCCTTCCCCACTCCTCTGCCTCCGTGGTCCAGGAATCAGGTATCCAAGCCCTACTGGTTTAGTGAGGAGGTAACATGAGCTATAGAGAGACCTGAGCTTGTGTTGGAAGCTTATCTACCATTGCCCAGGTCTGCAATCTCCTCAGGCTGATCTGGGAGCATCTGTTCCCTCACCTATGCCTTGGAGATACCACCTACTTCAAGGGTTTGTGGTCACCTAGTCCCAGCTACTCAGGAGGCTGAGGCAGGAGGAGCAGTTGAGCCCCAGAGTTTGAGGATACAGCTATGATCACACCACTGCACTCCAGCCTAGGCAACAGAGTGAGATCCTGTTTCTTAAAACAAAACAAAAAGTTGGAACCAAAGCTGTTTTTTTAACCTCCTTCCCGCCAAAAAAGAGCTTTTCCCAAGACTGTAAAGGTGTCTTTCAGCAATACAAGCTCCTGCCCCATGTGACTGCCTTTCCTCCATACCCCATCCCTTCCCTTGATACAGCCAGACAGGCCATGATCAACTAAAGCAAGCTGGAGACCGTTCCCTTTCTCTTCCACCCCTGCCCCAACTAATTTTCTATTTCAAACTCCAGAAGAATAAGAACCTGTCTTCCTGAGTTCTGCCTGCACAGAGCCAGGCTCACGGACGTTTATAATAGCTGCTCTTGGAAACAGGTAATGCCTACGCCCCTATCCTAGCCTTTTGCTAAAGGCTGGTCAGAGGCCGAAAGACCCCACAGGAAGGCAATTTCAGTGAGCTCTTAACTCCACCAAAGGGATCTGGGAGAGGGGGTGCAGCCTCCTTAGAGGTGCCCAGCTCCCCACAGAGTATGAGGGGAGAGTGGTTCTCTCTCCCTCTGCCTGTGGTGAGTCTACACCAGCAGAGAGAGGGTGTCGTGACCCAGGCCCTGGACGCAAACACTGTCAGCATCCCTGTCTTTGTAGCCTGAGATCCTCCACACCCAGGGTCCTGGTGCCCCAGGGCGGGCTCCACCCTGGGTTCAAAGTCCAATTCCAGAGGGATCCGTATGGAGATGGGGGATGAGGCCCTGGGGACACCTCATGTGGTCTCTGTACCTGATGCTGTTGCTGCTTTGCTCCAATCCCCCTGCCCGGTTGTGCACCCATGCCCAGCTGCTGCCAGCCCAGGCTTCTCCTGAGAATCACCCTTGACCGTGGGAGCCCACTTGGTGCAGAAGGGTCTGGAGACTCTTTCCTCTTCCTGGGGCAACTCTCAGCACTGACTGGCCGATCCAGGGGTAGCACTGGCCAGTCTCCTTGCCTCCAGGAGGGACAACCCTGGTGCTCCCCAGCTCCCCGTGGACCAAGCTGAGGCCTGACATCGGCCAAGCCCACATCTCTGCTCAACTTCCTCCTGCCCACCTTCCTTTCCTCACACCCTCACAGGTTCCCCAGGCTTCCCCACGTGCTGAGAGCTGCCCCAGGAAGAGGAAGGAGTCTCCAGGCCCTTCTGCACCAAGTGGGCTCCCACCCCAACACAGCTCTTGCTCAGAACGCTCCTGGAGAGCTGGCCTCCAGCAGCCTCCTTCCCCACCCCTCAGGAATCTCCCCCAAACAGCCAGGATGACAATGGAACCCCACAGACAAGGGAGACGGGAGATGCCAAACACCACCTGGCAGAGACTCAAACACCCCTGTCAGACAAAGAGGTGCCAACTATGAAGCCCACTCACCCACTCGGGGGAAACTCCAGCCTCTGGCTCTGCATGGCCCCAGAACTCTGAGGGAACACTGCTGGCCTTCTCTGGGTCATGCTGATCTGGAGACCCAGAGCCTGGGTCGAGGCCACCATTCAGAAAGCCAGCAGGCCCACCCTGGCATCCTGTCACCCTGCAGCTGGGGACCAAGTGGCCACTTCTGAGAGCAACCACAGTCCCATCCAGCATGTCTCCACTCCGCCACAGAAAACGGAGTGGTCTCCCCACTAAAGGGAGACCAAGGACAGGTAACTGTAAGAAGGCCAGCAAGGTCACAAGAAGAAATGTCCCCAAGGGAAGCAAGTACCCCAAGACACAAGCACTCTCCACTGCAGCGTCTAAGTGACTTCAGTGATCTGAGGTTCCCCACATGACGCCACAGCTTAGGGAGGAGGAAATCACACCAGCGACCACTGAACTCCCATCAGCACCCACAACACCCTGACTCGCTGTGTTCAGGAGGGAGGTTGCAGGCTGGGGGGGACCCTCAAGAGACAGCACAGCCAGAGGACTGCAGAAACCACTGAACTTCTGTCCAGGGGAGGTCACAGACAGAGGGAGGATAAACACTTTGTCCCAAACAGAGAGCACGTACTGGACTCTGTCCAAGGTGGGAGATATGACACCCTTCTGGGGACCGTGATCAGCGCTAGAGGACCCAGGGGACATCAAAAAGAAATACAGTCCCCAGAGAGGGGCAGGGAGTCCAGCAGCTGATCCATGACTGGCAGGAGACCACCCCCTCCCTGCCCCTCAATGAAAAACCCCTGTGATGGACTAAGCTTGAGGGCACCAATGTAGAGGAAGGATACACGTGTCCCCGTGGCTTTGGGGAGGTGTTGGTGGTGGGAGGGGGCATGGACCACCAGCATTGAGTCTCAAGAGAGGTGACCTGTGAGAGAGGATGTGGGAGAAACACCGCCTGTGAGACAGAAGGGAATAAAACATCTTTGGTTGATGAAGGGGGAGGTAAAGTCAAGTGGAGTGGGGACGGGGTCAGGAATGGGTAGATGTGACAATAGGGGAGTGCTTTCTGGAAGAGCTCTCTGCAGCATGAGGGCTTTCCAAGCCTAAATCTGCAGATTGGGACTGCATTCAACCAATGTGGCTACTGGCTCCTCTGTGGAGGTTTTTTTTGTTTTGTTTTTTTGAGTTGGAGTCTCACTCTGTCGCCCAGACTGGAGTGCAATGGCCGCTACCGGCCATCGCAGCCTTGACCTGTTGGGCTCCGGCGATCCTTCCGCCTCAGCCTTCCAAGTAGCCAGAATTACAGGCATGCGCTACCACGCTCAGCTGATTTTTTGATTTATTGTAGAGATGAGGTATCCCTGCCCAGGCGGGTCTCGAACCCACGGGGCTCAGGCAATCCACTCACCTCAGTCTCCCAAAGGCGCGGGATTACAGGCTGAGCCACCGAGCCCAGCTACTGTGGAGGTTTTAAAAATCAACTTATGGAAAGGCAAGCCTAGGCAGGGCACAGGCTCACGCCTGTAATCCTAGCACACTTTGGGAGACTGAGGCAGTAAGATCACTTGAGGCCAGGAGTTCAAGACCAGTCTGGGCAACATAGCAAGACCTTCTCTCTACACAAAGTAAACAAATTGGCCAGGTGTGGTGGTGTCTGCAGTCCCAGCTACTTGGGAGGCTGAAGTGGAAGGCATTGAGCCCAGAAGTTCGAGGCTGCAGTGAGCTATGATCGCTCCACTGCACTCCAGCCTGGAAGACAGAGTGAGACTTTGACTCAAATAAAAGAAAAGCAAGACTGTGAGCAGTTCCAAAGGGGAGATAAGGACGATGGACAGGGGGCTTACTAGGTGGAAGCATAGGTGTTGTGATATCTACAAGGACGCAGGGACTTGGAGCGTTGAGTTTGGAATCCTTCACTTGGGTCTGTGAAGGGGGACATGCAACATTTTTCAAAGAAAATAAACAGAAAGACAAATGTTGAAAGGATTGGCACAAGTTCAAGGTATATGCAAATTATACAAAAGGGGATCCACATGACCTCTATGGGCTGCCCATCTGCGTTCAGCCCTGTGGCATATGTGGAAGGTGATCTTAGATGGTGATCTTACTTGCTACCTGAATGACCTTAAGCAAGGCCTTTAGCCTCAGTGCCTTAGTTTCCTCTTCTGTATAATGGGAATAATCTACATCTTTCAGTCACTACAAGGATAAGTAAGATAAGTTTTCAACAAATAACAGGCCCTCAGAAAACACTCTTTCCTTCTCCCAAATTGATCCCACAGGCTTAATACAAGGCACCCACTTGCCCTCATTCCCCACCTTAAATGATTGGCAAACTCATCCCCCCAAAAAGTGGAGAAACTGAGGACACCAAAGCATGTGTACTTGGGAGATGGGCAGAGAGAACGCTCTCATAAGTATTCTCTTGTTAATTGCAGAAATGGACACATGAGAAGTCAAGAAATTAGACAAAAACTAGACAACAAGGTAAGCGGCACAAATGTCTCAAGGAAACGTCATGATCAGGTAGCAAGTGATGGTTCAGTAGGAAGGAGAAGACATTATTGTCAGGGAAAAAAGGGAAGATCTCTCAATAGAGAGCAAAAGCAAGAGACTGAAGGATGCTTAAAGCTTTAAATCCCCAATGTGGAAACTGCTGGTTAAAGAAAATATGAGACTTTACAGGCTAGAGAACAAAGCATGTCCCCAGGCTCGGTACGGAAGTGATGGAGACCCAAGACCACCTGGGCTGTGACAGTCCATTTGTAAGAACCACTCTTCTGGGACATTCAGGTGGAAGTTTAGGGAAGGGCTAAGATCAAGGGTCTGCCATGTCAAGGAATCGCTTTCTACACTTTATGAAACGGCAAAGACAAGAACGAAAAGGGGCACAGAGACCAACAGAGTGAAACACCGAAGGGAGAATGTTTAAGAAATAAGTTAGATGCAGTCAAAAGAATTATCACACAGTGACTAGTGATGAAATCAAGGCCATTTAGTAAAAAATAAGAAGAATCTTTGTGAGGAAGCACATGGGGACCCAGAAAATGGATAAGGGATATTTTGTGCTCTGAGGTCTCTTTATTTAGCAAGTCTCCAAATGTAATATTTTTAAATTAATAGAGTATGATAGAGAGAAGGGAAAAAACCAAAAGCAGACAGTAGAATGGTCGTGGAGGGACACAGGCATGGCGGTCAGGAGAAAGAGTCATTCTGCAGTGCTGTTCCCCGGGGGCTCAGTTCCCTGGGATTACTAACAGACTCTCCAGTGAAACACCATGAAAGCATGAACCATCACCCCCGACCAACGAGGGCAGGCCTCAAGGGAAGTAAAAGCCACTAAGTGCAGCTGGCCGGGCCTGCAGCAGCTCTGTGGATAGCCATGTCCATACTGCGGTGGGAAGTCAGTCCCTTGTGTCATTCCTTGATCTGTATATTCAGAGTGCTAGGTCCTGTCATGTCCAGGCATGGGAGACAGGCCCACCACTCCCTGCTCACAGAGCACTTACTTTCAGAGGGGAGACAGACATGCAGACAGTGGTGATGCAACATGGTCACTACCCAGGAGAAGGTCAGGGCTGGACCCAGAAGAGTCCTTAGAGATCATCTGGTCTACCCATTCCTTTTACAGACAAAGAAACAGAGAGAGAGAGAAAGTGGCTTGTACAAAGCCACCAGGCAGTGGCTTTGGGAAACTCATCTAAATGCCTGGTCAATACGCTAATACAAAATCAGTTTTATGTCCACACAAAGCTTGGTAGCCACCACACCAATGTCCAACCCCATCGGCAGAGTAGTTGTGTCATAGTTCAAGGTAATAGCTCTAATATTTTTAGCAAATAAATTCCTTAGACTTAATACAAGGCACCCTCTTGCTCTCATGCACCACCTTAAATGATTAAGCAAACTCATTCCCTAAATACGTGGGGAAACTGAGGATTCCAAGGCATGAGTGCTTGGCAGGTGGGCAGAGAGAACGTGATAATCAGCACACACCTGTCCTCTTGGAAAACTGGTGTTGCTTGTGCCCATGTGCATCTTATGTCTGCTCCCTTGGGCACATATGGCAGTTCTTGCGTGTTTTAAAACTTTGCATAATGGTATCGTACTGTCTCTAAAATTTCCTTAACAGCCTTACCCAGGCTGCTGACTGCTCATGAGTCGATGTTGGCTCTGTTCTGAAGTTTCTAGCATTAAGGGGAGGCATCTGAGTGAAGATGCTGCACGGAAGAGATACCACCTCCATGTTTCTGCTCCCCAAAAGCACAGCCTGAAGCTGCAGGGACTTTTCCCCTGGGCTGAAAGTGGTGCTGGAGGGCTGAAAGTGTGCCAGACCCCCCTGGTTTCCAGAGGAGGGATAGCATAAGGACTTCTGAAGGCAGAATTAACTCTGGAGTCATTACACAAGGGTGTTCTCAATCAAGTGCCCTAGAGTAAACAGTGATTATGCGTTCCTTCAAGATTGCTCTCAGCCCAAGACAGGAAAGAAGACAGCCACGGATGGCTGACCACCATGCCTCTAACGGCACACACGCGCTCAGGCTACTCACAGCCTGGATTCGGAATTTTTCCTAAGAGCGTGATAGCAGCTCTGTAAGTCCCGTGAAATAAACAAATCTGGCCCCCTTAGAGGCATCAGGAATTGCCCTTACCCCTCTCCACTCTTCTTTCCTCTCTAAGTACTCCCTGAAGATGCACCATCAAATACATGGAAACAAGGAGTCCCCCTAGTTATGCCATGCAGGGAGGAGAAATCGGTCCTTTGCAGAACCTGCACTCTGGCGACTGAGTGCTCAGGGCAGCCATGCATGTCAGGCTATGGGCAGATGGACAGCAGGCATCCACGAGGGTAGGAGGCTCGGTCAAATCACCCCAAGCCCAGTCAGGCACTGGGGGATGCTCACTGGGGCCCAGACGTGGAAATGGAGCCCCCTCAGCAGGCAACTGGGGAGGGTGGAGGTATGTTTCAGCCTCCTCCAGGGTAGTACCTTCTGCTACATTTATAAGCTGCCCAGGGACTTTGGGAGGAAAGCAGGAACCTTGAAGTTCCCTCTCTCGGCCTTTTTGGCATTGGTCCTGCAAAATGATCACATCAGCCTAATCCTCATCATCCTTGACAACAGCGTTGAGAGTTTATTATCCCGCAGGTGTTGTGCAAGGGATTTGCACAGGTCCCTTTCAATCCTCACGCAGCTCATGAAGGAGGTGCTCATGGCGTGCCCATTTTACAGATGAGGAAACTGAGTGTGAAGTGAGAGGCTGGAAAGCTTGCCCAGGGTCACGGCTAGTACGAGGTGGTTAGCAGCTTAGTTCTAAAGCCTGTATCTCACAAAAACCACTTCATGGAGGTCATCATGCAGGCAAAGGATTTAGTCTAAAATGAGTAAATACTTAAAAAAAATTTTTAGCCGGGCTTGGTGGCTCAGCCTGTAATCCCGCACCTTTGGAAGGCTGAGATGAATGGATTGCCTGAGCCTGCGGGTTCGAGACCCGCCTGGGCAGCGAGACCTCACCTAGCCAGGTATGGTAGCACGCGCCTGTAGTTCCAGCTACTCGGAAGGCTGAAGTGGAAGGATCGCCAGAGCCCAGCAGGTCGAGGCTGCGGTGGCCGGGAGCGGCCACTGCACTCCAGTCTGGGCGACACAGTGAGACTCCAACTCAAAAAAAAAAAAAAATTTAGATCCAAGGAGTATGTGTGCAGGTTTGTTACACAGTGGAGAGATTTGGGCTTCTATTGACCACCGCTTCCCCCAGCAATTCCATTTTTGAAGGACTCTTCCTCCTCTGACTTTTATTTTCGCTTCATGTCAATCCTGTGAGGTACTCAGAGCAGGTGTCATGCCAAGCGCTGGTGAAGAAATGAATTGACAGCAAAGTGAAGGACTTGGGGGGGTCACCCTGTTGGGTCCCTACCTCCCAGATCCCAACTGTGCTCCTCGTCTGTTGCTGCTAAAATAACTTTTAGCAAACCCGGAGGCTCAGGTGCCCCGGTTTTGGTCTTCTCCAGACCTGTAGAAACCCGGATTCAACTGCTGGGGTGGAGGATTGGGAAGGGAGGAGTCATAAGACCACAGAGGCACAAAAACAGGGTCTCTATTCATTGAAACCAAACTTCAAAATGCAGAGTTTTGACTGGACGTGGGGGGTATGTAGACCCACGTAGTTCCAGACACTTGGGAGGCTGAGGCAGAAAGAGCGCTTGAGCCAGTAATTTGAGGCTGCAGTGAGCTATGATCACACCTCTGCACTCCGACCTGGGCCACAGAGCAAGACTCTGTCTCTAAACAAAACAAAACAAAACAAAAAACAAAAAAAGCAGAGTTCGGATACTTGTTTTTGAACAAGGAATCCTGACCAGGGGCAGACAGAGAACAAATCAAGGACAATTATGGTAAAGGTACTAGGCCCAAGAATTAGAAGCATCTGGGAATCAGGCCGTGGATGGAAGGCACACAGACTGACTGACCTCTCTTATTGGTCGTTTTAGGAACACAAGGTCCTAGGCTCACCTTTTAGAGACGCAAACCTTCCAAACTGGAGGGCCTGAGACCTCACTTTATGATCAAGGAAATGACGCTCGAGAGCACGAGCACCTGAACCATCAGCGGTCCCGGGGCGGGGACTGGTCCGGACTACCTGGCACCCGCCTCTGTCCATGGTACACAGGGTCACCCCTCTGACCACCAGAGTCAGCAGATGGGAGCAGCCCCTGACGCTGGGCCTCTCTCCAGGTGACTTTCTTTTTTTGACTTTTTATTTCAAAATAATTGTAGATTTGTGAGGAGTAGAAAGAACACATGCACAGAGGCCCCGTGTGTGCACCTTTCTGCCTTCTCCACAAGGCCCACAATCCTCACAAAACCTCAGATTTCTATAGGGTGAGAGGACTCGGGGTCAGGCAATCCATCTCTATCTTAGCCCACCCCTCACTGCCATAAACTCTAAAACACACACACACATGCAGCCTGATCAGCAATAATTTTGCTCCTGAATATTGCTAAAAAGATCACGAAGCCAAGCTAATCAATCGTCTCAGGCAGCCACACGCCCCCCAGGAGATGCCTGGACTTTTCCCTGTCACCATTTAACCCTCAGCAGCCTGAGCTCCTGTCCTCTTCTTTCTGTGGACAGCAGAGAGACGGTGTTGGGGAGAATCCCTGCACCGAAAATGATGTTCGTAACTTGACACCTTTCAAAAGCCTTGTCTGTGCTAATGGAAGCAGACACTCCGTAAAACTTCAGAGGGAAGGTCTCCCTCTCATGTGTACCGCTGGGGACCAGCGTGGGTACGGCGTGAGGAGGGGTGCAGGGCCCCACTGAGTTGGAACAGCCGAGAAGCAGGTATGGCCCAGGAAGGGGTGAGGAGAGAGCATGACCAACGAGAGAAATATTCACAGGAGAGACACCAGTTTAGCAATTAAATTTGGCATCGACTTAGACAAAGCTTCTTTATTGAACAGAATAAAATTTCTGGAAAGATCTGTGCACCTATGAATAAAAGGCACATTCTTTTTTTTGGCCAGAGGAATGCAAAAGTGGAGGAGGGGGAGAAGGACCAGGGAGGAAGAGGATCAAGAGGTCATAAGCTGACGTGGTAGTTAGGTAGGTGGGCATTCATAGCTTCAATCACTTCTCCTGTCATCAAGGGAATAGAAAGAACCTCTTGAGGGAAGAGCTTCTGCAATTCACTCTGTGTGCATGTATTGAGCACATATTATGTGCCAGGTACTGCACTAGTCGCTGGGGAGTTCAAAGGTGAATCATGAGGAGGCCAAAAGGAAAGTCGTGACTCATGGTTGGCAGTAACACCTACCAGCTGCTGGAGGAACAGAAAGGATGCATTGTATGTTTGGGTGGTACTGTGACTCACATCCAACCTGCTTCCATCGGGAGACAAATGACTTAGTGGGGAGAGAAAAGAGAGAGCTCAGTGCCTTGCAGCCGGTGAGGTCCTGCAGGATACGGAAGCATTGTGGGTGTTGGGACTTGGGCAGTGCACGGGAGGAGGCCTCTGGCAGGAACTCTGGTGAGGCCCAGTGGCTCTTGGACTCATCTGCCGAGTGATGGTGTTAAGAGGGAGGAGGACAGAGTAGTCACCTGTTGCCCGGTACACACAGCCCTGTGGGCTTCACTGCCAGTACTGGCCTGGCTGCCTGGGAGAATGTGGGGTGCAGAGGGGTGCGTGAAGGAGTGACTCAGAGACCCGAGAACAGAATGGCTCGCTGGCATGGGAGCTAAGACTTGACGAAATTCTGTCTCTGCAGAGCAGAAAGGGTCGCAGCTGCCCTTGGCTGAGGAAAGCTGCCCAAAGCCCAGCTCACACCCTCCCTTGGTGGCTTGAAGTCCCTGGGTTCTTTTCAGGCTAGAAGTTTTGCCAGCGGAACAGCCCATTGGAGGATGAAGCTAGAAGTCTAGTAGACAGAACTCTGCTTGGCCAGCACTCAGGGGACGTGTCCCCTTAGTGGAAGGTGTGGGAGCAGGTTGCTTGTGCTGTGACAGGACCCATGCAGAAGCCACTGCTCCGTGCTGAGTGGATAAAAGCGACAACCCTGGTGGGCCCAGGGTACTTTATTTTTCCAGCAATCCTAGGAGGTGGGTTCTGTTGATATTCCCATCTTGCAGGTGGGAAAAGTGAGAAGAGTTCCATCTCTCCCGTCTCACAGCTAAGAAAGGGTGGTTGGTCCAGGATTCGAACCCTGGCTGTCTGACTTGGGGTGGCATGCTCTTAACCACAGCACGAGAGAGCCCACAAAGGCATGTGCTAGGACAAGAGGGCAGGCATGAGGATCCTGGATAACCATGCAATGAGCATAGACCCTGCTCTGAGAGCTTGCAACCTGGCGAGGGAGACCCTCAGAAACCAACACCCTCACCCTGGGGTGAACGCAGTCATGGAGAGATACCATCAGGGCTGAGAGCCCGAGAAGAGGGAGAAGGCTTCTCAGAAAAGCTGATGTGAACTGTTAGAAATGCCACCTCGACACAAAAGGGCAAATACAAGACCCACAGGCCACCATGCTTGAGGCACTAAAGGAAGGACAGTGCCCCAGTAAAGGGGGGCAAAAAGCCAATGGAGCCTCTAGCAAGAAAGTCGGCTGCCCAGTGCCTCTGCTGACCTTATAGGGTCAGGGGGAAAAGGCCCAAGCAAAACAAATTGAAACTGCTCACTTGGCTGGTGGCAGGAAAAAGGACAAGTGTTTGCAGAGCATTCAGAGGCCTGTCCCAGGGCTGCCTGCCCTGCCTTTCCAAGCTCATCCAGGGAGCCAGGGCCTATGTCGCCTGCCATATGGCCTGACCTTCCCCAGAGTGAGGCGGGAGAGGCCGGGACACTTGCGCGGGCTCAGACTCCTGACCTCAGCCCGGCCTTGACATTGCCAACCTTGGCCGGGTTGCGCCTTGCTTGCTCTGCCTGGAGACCAGCGTGTCCACCTGCCTTCTTCACCTGCACAGTGAGCCAGATGCGCTCTGCGGATCTCACATGGTGGAGCCAGCGGGAGGAGGGGCGACCAGGGCCCACCCAGAGGGAGGGAGGGTAGGGTCCCTGGAGATGGACCCCGACCCACTCAGATCAGAGGGAGGGCAGGGTCCCCAGAGATGTCGACAGGATTGCTTAGGGGAGGCTGAGCCCTCTCCATATCAGGGACAGGGCCAAAAGGGGGCAGCGGGGGATCGCTCTAGCCACTGACAAACTGAGCCATGCTCCCCTCTCTGCGTGCTCGCCTCCAGACTGGAGGAGGAGAGGTGACCGGGGCGTGGAAGGCACACAGCCCTGCAGGTTCAGTCAGGGACGGCATCTCAGAGCCTCCACCAGCTCCATCTCGCTTTGTGAACCGACTCGGCTCTCCCCGGCGCCGCCGCCTGCCACTTTGCCGAGCACAGAAGTTGCACCACCCGCCGCAGCCTGAAAATGCTGATGGCTTAACTGGTTTAATTTTTTTTTCCCCAGCAGCCCTGAGGGGATTTAACTCTTTCCTCCTTCAGAAACCCTGCTTTTGGAGTTGAATGTTGAAACTCTCACTGGGAGACTCATAAATATTCGGAGTCACTCTCTCCCTCTCTGTTTGATTAGGAAATGAGCCTTTAACTCAATGTAATCCCCAAGCCATTAACAAAAAAGCCCTCAACAGCTCCACTATTAGAATTTCACTCTTAACCCGCTGAGGATTGAATTAGATTAACATAACTACCCGCAATCTGAGTTTATTTTCTGTGCCAGATAGAAATGTGTTTTCAAGAAAGGCGAGAAGGGGGAGGGGGAGGGGGAGCGGGAGGGAAAGAAAGAGCCCGAGGATAATGAAATGTAAAAATAGAGATAAGGGAAAGATGGACAGATACACTGTGGAAGTGAAGGCACAGGGAACGAGCTGCCGTGGTCTTCGGTTTAAAATCCTGCCGGTTGCCTTTTTTATTTATGAGATGTTTGAAGAGACCTCGACTATGTAAAAGCATTTGAATCAGGGGAACCCTTTCCAGGGGTTCGAGATTCTTTCTTCCTTGAGATTGGTGGTACTGCACCCAAGCCTGCCGGGTCCCAAAGCACTGCTCCTGGCCCCACTGTCCCTAACCGGGAGGAGGCCGGGGCAGGACCCCACAGTGCATGCACACAGGGAGCTGCTTGCTTACATTCAGAGAAATCAACAACGACAAGGAGGGAACCGGTTAGGGTTTGCAGCTATGAAGTCACAGACAGCCGCGTGACCAATTGCATTTAAGAAATCAGTTTGGGAAAAAAATGAGCTTGATGGGAGCTCACACCACATAAAATTAATCGCTACTGAAGCAGAAAGTAATCAGACGCTGCCGAATGCAAGTCACTGAAGTTTCCCCCAACTGCACTTCTGTGACTGAGCCCAATGGGAAAACCCAGGCCTCCACCCTACTGCCAGGCACACACCATCCCCCTCACAGCGTCCACAGGTAGTCAAAGAAGAGGCAGTTTGTATCTGAATGTCCCAACAACTGTTCTCTCTGGACCATGAAGGCTGAGGAGAGCCCAGGACTTTTTCAGGAATGTGGGGCTCCCCCCCTCACACCCCGCATTTAGTCACAAGCAGGGCAGGACAGGCTCCAGAGTGCAGGGTGAGAAAGGAACGGAAAACTTGCTCTTGTGCTAAAAGGCTACAAAATTGCCACACTTTCCCTTGAAAGCTATTGAGACCCGAAAGTCCTCTAAATTCAGCTCCGCCAGAGGATCGCTCTGATTTCTGAGGTCTCCGTCATGGGCTTCCTGGCACTGTCAGTAATAATCACCACCAAAGCCCACTCGGCAGGGCTGTGGGAAGACCCAGGCGGGGTTGCTGAACAAAACTGAGCCCCTTGGACTAGAAAGATGAAACAATGCTATGTGTATCATATACTTTAACCCCTTGTTGTGATTGTTGCTGTTTTTCCTAGACTGGACTTTCCACACCAGGTCTTAAATGGTGACATTTAAGCCCTTAGCCACCAAAGTCCTTATTCTGAATCTCTCCACTGAGGAATGTGATCTTGCTCCCTGAACATGGAAGTTTACCTTCTCATTTCTTCTTTCTTTCTGACCTACACACACACACACACACACACACACACACACACACACACACACACACACCCCACCCCCCACCCCCGTCTCCAAAAACGATGACTGGGTAGATTAAAGGAAGACATGAATTACCCTAAATAAAGTGCAAGTGAAAACAAGGAACCAAGAAAAGAAAAGTTAAGTTCTCATAAAAGTCAAAATAAAAATGAGATCAAATTGTGTATATCGACATGATTTAACTTTTATCAAGTTAAATACTATATCCCTATCATTTAATCCAAATGCATATCCAAATGATTTAACTTTTATCAAGATTGTTCCTTTGTAGGACATTGTGTTCCCAAACAAACCAAGAAATAGACCTCAGCAGCATAGCACACACTAACCTTAAGTATATATGTAAATAGAAGTCCATAATAAAAAGAATGAGGTACATTTTAAAAGTTGTAAATATCTGTCTGGGGACGAGGAGACACCTCTTATCAACAAGGGTGCCTGAACGAAGCATATTTGTATACCTAACCCTTAACTGTACCCCACAATATCATAATAAAAAATATTGATTAAGAAAAAAAGTTAAGATCACCTTATTTTTTTTTCTCCAAAATTTAGGGCTACTTTTTCTTGGTAAATACAATAAAGCAAAACTTCCCAAGTGCAGGATTTTGGGTAAATACTACCCATGATCCAAAAACTAAAGTCCCAAGTGGTCCACAGGAAGCTCGTGGCAGGTAATCCCTGGAAGCCGGACATGACTGGGAAGGCCACCTTCAGAGCCACCGAGGAGCCCACGGAACCTGCACACTGCTTGAATTGTCTGAAACACACATGGCTTTGACAAGAATCCTGAGATTCAGTTTCTCCCCCTGTGAAGGATGCAGAGCCATGTTCTCAGCCCTCCACACCTGCTTGTCCTCTTCCTCCCTACCCTCACCCAAGTTCCCTTTCTGTATTAAGGAAATACACCAAATAGGGGAGCCAGTGGCCACCGGTCAGGCAAGACAACCCCTCAGCTTCCATCAGATTCCCAAAGCAAGCTCGTGTCTCGGAGGGGAAAAAAAAGTCATTTCCTTTAAGGGGCAATAAAAAAGTGGTCACCGGGGACGTGGCAACCCTCCCTGAGCCTGGGGACTCCCAGGATTTTTCTGCCAGGAGCCCTTCATCATTACCTGTCCTGTGGAAACTTGGGTCTCCCCTGTCACCTGCCCTAGCCCCCCAGACGCGGAGCTGCTAGCAAATAAAAGTTTTCATGCTGGCAGCCATCACCACCCGCCAAGCCTCACACAAACTTTCCCTGGATTTACTTTTTCTCCGAGAAAACAAACAAAAATAAAAGGGAGCCTACGGCTTCCACGTGAATTGGCAGCACTGTCCCACCCGGCATCCTGAGACCCTCTGACCTTCCCATGACGGCCCGCAAGAGACAGCACGTTCCTCCCGGCCACACGGGGATGCTTTCAAGCGCAGAGAGCCAGGATGAAAGGACAGGCGTGGGGAGATATTTTTATCCATTAAAAGACAGAGAGAAAGAGAGAAGGGGGGTGTATGGGAAGGACAGAAGGTTCCGGGCGGATCTGGGAGGAGGGCAGGGAGAAGTTTGGGGACTTACATGCTCGGGGCTGGCGGACGGGCCGGCGTGGAACGTCCACCCCTCAGGTGTGCCCAGCTGCTGGTGACTGTGTCGCTCCTCCAGCACCAGCTGACAGTCCCCTGTCTGTGTCTCTTTGTGACTAAGGACACAGTACTCCCAACCTATAAATAGATCCCGACTCTGTGATTGATATAACAGGCAGCTGACAAAAAAAAAAAAAAAAAAAATTCTCACAACCATAACCAGGTCTTAAACAAAACAGCAAAAAAGCTCTAGACTTTCAACTCCGCCGAGCCCATGCAGACTCTGCAGCCGCGGATGGGCACAGGAAAGGGGGCAGAGAAACATACAATGAAGGGGAGGAGGGACTGGGGGAGGG
>NW_007247324.1:391566-413642 GCF_000164805.1 Carlito syrichta | reverse complement strand
AGGGGGGAGGGCAGACTCTCTAGCGGTGCTGCAGTCACTGGGGTCACGGAGAGCTGGTGATTGATGGTCCCCGAGAGCGAGGGGCGGAGCCAGGGCAGGAGGTCCTGACCTCCAGAGGGAGAGGCCCCCCTGGATTCTGAGCTGTGGCCCTGACGAGTCAAAGTTCTGATTTGGGAGCATTCGTCACTCTAGTGCTTTCCACGAAAGTTTCCGTTCCTCCTGCCAAATCAAGAGGCAGGGAGGGGGCAGAGCTTGCCCAGCTCAGGACCCAGGTGGCTTCTTGGGGGCCATGCAGGCAGGGAGAGAGAGGGGGCAGGAGCCTGGGGGGGGGGCAGGTGTCTGGGCGGGTAGGGCCTTTGAAAGGGACAGGAGATGCTACTCCCAGCAGAACTGCCCCCAGCTGGAAGGTCTTGGGGTTGCTGGTGTCTCTGCTTTTCCAGAAAGATTTCCTAGGAGATCAAGTTGTCGGAAAAGGTTTCTTTTTTTTGGAAAACGAGTCCCACTCTTTGGGATCCTAAAGAGTCTCCAAGAAACACCAACTGGCCCAATTTCTACAGAGTAAGGGGCAGCCACCCTGGGGCCAGCCAGCCCAGCTCTGACAGCTGAGCCAAGGAGCAGTTTCCAGAAGATGGAAGAATCGTGGCGAGATGACACAGTGTGGACTGTCCGGCAACGCACCTGTGAGCATGGATACCCAGGGGCTCCCATCTGCCATCAGGAGACCCATTTTCTTTGATCACACAATGTCCTCTGCCTTGATTGTCTGGGTTCCTTGTGCATCCCAAGTGAGACAGAATTTCAGGGGAGGTTTCCCTTCAAGAGGGGTCACGGACCAGACCTCTGCTAGTGCAGGATGGGACAGGCACTTTATAATCTTCAAAACTTCCTGATGGAATTAGACCTCTTCATGTTAGAGCTAACCCTTTAATCTCCAGGTCAACAGAAATCCTGAGGATGGGTTGGTGACTACACGGCTTAGTCAAAAGCATGGCTACAGGTGGCCCAGCCTGTAATCCCGCGCTTTGGGAGGCTGAGGTGAGTGGACTGCCTGAGCCCATGGGTTTGAGACCCGCCTGGGCAACTTGGCGAGACCTCATCTCTACAATAAATTTTTTAAAAAATCAGCCGGGCGTGGTAGTGCGTTCCTGTAGTTCCAGCTACTTGGCAGGCTGAGGCGGAAGGATCGCCGGAGCCCAACAGGTCAAGGCTGCGGTGGCCAGGAGCGGCCACTGCACTCCAGTCTGGGCGACAGAGTGAAACTCCAACTCAAAACAACAACAACAACAACAAAAAACCACAAAAGCGTGTTGAAACATAGGATCTCAAATACCTCCATCTGTCACCTGCCACTGGCCGATAAGCCAAGATGACAAAGACATGTTGGTCTTATACCCCATGCATCCCGGTGCCACCACGATACCTGACCCATAGCAAGACCCAGCTGAGCGTGGATTGACTGACTAACTGATTGAATGAATGAGTGATGCCCAAGATGCTACCACTGGAGTCACGCCTTGGGGTTAAACCACTCTCTAGGAATATCTGTATTGTGAGATGGCACCAGGAAGGTCGAGAGTTGGGAGTGGGACTTAAGGCAAGTATTGTCTGACTAGCCATATTGTTACCTGTGGTTCTGTCTGAGAACCACTGTACCTCTAGGCACCAGGCCCGTGATGCCAGTAGCTGGCCACCAAATCAGTCCCTCTGATCAGGCCTGGCCACACATGGGGTCTCTGTGAGTTTAGCTGCTGGAAAAGCAGACAGCCCTGCAGAGACCAGGTTCTAGAGAGACTCAGTGCTGATGACTGGGGCTGTTGCCACTTGGGGGCATATTCACCACCGGGCTCCTCCCAGGGGAAGCCTTCCTCTTCTGATGCTAACTGAAGACTTCCCTCCATGCTTTGCTTTCTCCTCTCATTCTCCAGCTGAGCCCTCATGATCTCCGGCAGAAATTACGCAGCCTCTCTCCTGGGGCTCCCGCATGGCACTGTGTCTGCAGTGAGGGCTCCTGCCTGGGTTGAACCCAGCCACTCCTCCTGGGGGGCATCCTCCCTGGAAAGCCCCCACGGGGCCTTGTTTTGACCTTTATCTCTAGGCCAACCTCAGTCTCAGCCCCAACTGTCCCAACGGAACCCAGCCTTGGTGTCTGCCCCCTACAAGCGGCCCCAGGTGGGGGTTCGATAACCAGGGGCCTCTCTCCACCCATACCTGCTCTCTCTAAGGGCAGGTCATCATCAGGGGGCATCCTGGCCCCGTGTTTTCAAGAGGCTGTCAACGGCTTCACTTTCTCATCATAAAACCTTCCCAGTTCCAGGGCCAGGCCCCAGACCACTGGCACAGATGCTAATTCAAGCACAGCCCTGAGCCTGTCTGGCTGGGGCTGGGCCCCCGCGTGAGAATCTTGCCTCTTCCACTTGTTGCTGGGAAACTGTGCTTCAGTGTCCTCCTCCACGGTGTGGAAGTCCTAAGTGTCTGCCACCTGGGACTGTCCTGAGAACAAAATGACTCCATCCAAGGGGACGCACAGAACAGAGCCTGGCAGTGTTCCCTGCCCATGCTGCAGGTGTCACATCAGCACCGTTGCCCCCATGCTCATTCTGAGGGTGACCCCGCTCCCTGAGCCATATCTCTCGTGCTTGCTTGGGCTCTTCCCTGAAGGCTGGAAGCAGCACTGGCAGGACAAGAACCGAGCCACGTGCTGGCCAGAGGTCAGAGGTCAGGAGGCGAAGACTGTGGGGGAACCCAAAAGCAGGTGTGGAGAACAGAAAGGCCCAGGGGATCTGGAATCACCTGAGAGCCAAGTTCACAATACACTCTCCTCCCCACCCCCCGACTGCCCATCCCTTCTCCCCAGAGATGCTCTGCCCGCCTGGAGAGTTCCGGGGTCCCCAACAGTGGGGTATTCTACCTTGAGCCTCTCATTTGGCAGTTGACCAGAACATAGCTCTTAAAAAAAGTGACCCAAGTATCACTGCAACCTCAATGACCCCATGAATCTATGAGCTCAGCCTCCTCCTTTAAAGGTGACTCCACCTCTTCTGAGACTTCTAGAGTTTTCCCTCCCAATTTTTTTTGGTGTGTGTATGTAAGAAATATATACTTTTCTCTTTCTTTCCTCTTAAAGACAGGGTATTGCTGTTACCCAGGATGGTCTTGAACCCCTGGGCTCAAGCTTTTCTTCTGCTGCAGCCTCCCAAGTGACCAGGATGACAGGTGTGTGCCACCATGCCAGCTGTACTTTTCCTTAATATTGTAAAATTTACATGACATAAAATTCACTGTTAAATTTTTTTTAATTGGGCTGATACAAATGTTCTGAATTGTTCTGGAAATGCTCTGGAATTAGATAGTGGTAAAGTTGCACGAAATAGCAAATATGCTAAAACCCACAAAAAACACAGTATTTTAAATTAACACATAATAATTGTACCTACAATGTATAGTAATCAAATCAGAGAATTGGCATCTCCATCGTCTCAGACATCCACTGTTTCTTTGTGGTGAGAACATTCAAAATCCTCTCTTCCTGCTATTTTGAAATATGTCATACAATATTGTTATCTGTGGCCAGCACCCCAGAACTCACTCCTTCTACCTATGGCCTGCAGGCACTAACCAGTCTCTCCCCATCTACCTCCTCCTCCCTTTCCCAGCCTTGGGCAGCCCCTATTCCTCTTGATACTTCTAGGAGAGCGGTGCTTTTAGATTCTACCTGTGGAAAATTTGCCACATTAAAGCACACAGGTGAGTGGCATTAAGTACAATCACCATGTCCTATACCGATCACTCCATGCTACCTAGTTCCAGAACGTTTTCGTCTAACATTCACATAGTAGTTTGCTAGGGTTGCCATAACAAAACACCTCACACTGGGTGACTCAGACAAATGTATTTCCTACTTATTGATTTATTTAGTATTTATTTTGAGAAATAGGCTCTGGCTCTGTCACCCAGACTAGAGTGCAGTGATGCCATCAAAGCTCACAGCATACTTCACTTCCTGGGCTCAAATGATCCTCCCTGTAGCTGGGACTACAGGAGTTCACCACCATACCTGGATTTTTTTTTTCTTTTTTGTAGAGACAGGGTCTTGCCATGTTGTCCAGGCTGGACTCTGGGCTCAAGCGCTCCTCCCACCTCAGCCTTCCAAAGTGGTGGGATTACAGGTGTGGGTCACTGCACCTGGCTCTCTTCTTCATATGAACTTCAGCGACCTCAGCTTCTGGCAACCACAAATCTGCTTTCTGTGTCTGTAAATGACTCATTTCATAAGTCCAGGGCCCGGGCATTGGCAGGGTTGCTCCCTTCTGAAGTTGTGAGGGAAGGTCTGTCCAGGTCTCTCTCCTGGCTTCTGGTGGTTTGCTACAATCTTTTCTTGTCTTGGAGGTGTGACATCCTCCAGATCTCTGCCTTCAATCTCACATCACATCATCCTTGTGCATCCTGTCTGTCTCCGTGTCTAAATGTCCCCTTTTATAAGGACACTGCTCATTGGCTTAAGGCCCAGCCTGCTGACTTCCTCTCAACTTGTCCATTTGCAAAGACTCCCATTTCCCAAAGGTCATGTTCACAGGTGCTGGGGGTTAGGACCGGGGCATCATTTGGGGGGACACAGCTCAACCCATCACACACAGAAAAGACACGGGCAGAGGGAGGTGGGCCCGGACCGCCCTCTCCAGCTCTGTCACTGGCTCAGAGCCATCGGACTCCGCTTGGCTTGCTCCAGCGTCATGAGTCTCAGCACATCAAGGTGACTCCACACTGTTTGCAAGGGCCACTGGAGGTACAGCCGCCCCTCCCCCCATCTTATCCATTCACTTACCTTTCAGAGGTCCCTCACACAGGCTGCAGCGGGGAGGGGTGGGCAGGGACCTGCCGCCCGGAAGGGCCTGCGTTCACTTTATCTGGAAAGAAAAATCTATCTGCTTGGGGATAGACCTAAATGCAACACACTGGTGTGGCTGGGCCATTAATCATCTCCTGCCGGGACACAGGAGACCAGGGAGCAGCCATCATGGGCACACTGGCTTTCAACACAAGGGCGAGGAGGTGCTGGGGACACTGCATCCTTCCAGGGGACATCCTGCAGGCATTGCGGCGGGGGGCGGGGCACAGTTCAATCCCAGTGATGTCTTCATGGGAGGAGGAGGAAGGGCAGACCGACCCCCTCCAGAGACGCCCTGAGAGGAGGTTGCTATAGTTTGGATGCTGTCCCTACCAAATCTCATGCTGAAATTGGTCCCCAGGGTTGGAGGTGGGGCCTGGCGGGAGGTGTTTGGGTCCTGGGGGCGGATCCCTTGTGAAGGACTTGTGCCCTCTCTGCGGTCAGGAGTGAGTCCTTGCTGCATTCCTCCACATGAGAGCTGGTTGGTTAAAAGAACTTGGCACCTCCTCATCTCTCGCTTCAGCTCTTACTGTAGATCCCTGTTGATCCCTGTCGGGTCCCCTTGCCTTCCATAAAATTTCCTGAGGTCTATCCAGAAGCCGAGTAGATGCCAGAGCCAGACCACACCATATAAAATAAACCCTTTTTTCCCCAAATGACCCAGCCTCTGGTATTCCCTTAAGAGGGAAGACAGAAGTGCTCCCCACAAGGCAGCTGCCCATGCCCTGGTGGAGAGAAAAGACCTTCTGACCAGGACCCCATTTGCCGAAATGGCCAGGTCCAGCAGGCTGACACAAGCCCATAATCCCTGGGGGAGCGCTGTGTTCTTCATAGAGAAACAGCAGGTGCCAGAGTGGGGACTTCTGGGATAACGGGACACCTGAGTCCACAAATCAAAGGCTCCAGACCCCGGCTCCTCTCCCCACTTCCTCCAGCCCCTTACTCCAAGAGCCCCACCGGCGGCCCAGCGGGCAACATGGTTTCCCATACACTCTCCTGACTAGGCGCTCCGGCCCTACGACCTCTCCAGCTTCTTACCTCATTGCTAGTCATTCTTTACGCCTGGCTCAAGTGTGACAACCCACCTGTTCACGCCCTGCCACAGTAGTCCTAGCCTCGGGTTCCATCCCCAACACTATCCCATCTGAGCCATCCCCACATCTCTCCCTGCCGTGAAGGGTATGCTGTCTTCTCACCTGTATCTGTCTCCTACCACAATCATGCAGTCATGATGGAAACCACTGCTCTCATGCACTGAGCACTATTGTGTGCTAAGGTCTGTAGAAAGTACCTGTTCTAAATTGCCTTATTGAATCCTTACAACTACGCTTAGGGGCAGGGATTATTCATCATCTAGGAAACCCATAGTCAGAGTGGTCAATCCACTTACCCTAGGCCGCACAGCAGGGAAGTGGTAGAGTCAGGATTGAACCCACCACTGCCTGGTGTAGAAGCCAGTGCTCTCAGCCTTTCTGCTGTGGCCCCCCGACTGGAATTGAGGGCACATAGTGACACTTCTTCATGGTGTCACTGGACTAAAGGAATAGGATTTCCACCAGGAACACACTGGGAGGGTACGAGGGACAAAGAGTGACAGACTTGCGCTGGCCAGGTGCGGCCTGTGGGCTGTGTGGGGGCGCAGGGCGTGTCTTTTCCTCTGGCTGAGTTAGGGAAGGACCTTAGAGCCCAGCAACATCTGGGAGACTTCCCAGTTGCTGGGTAGAACGCACAGGAGGCCGTCAGATCTCCTTGGTCTTTCCTTCAGGTTGGGATTTGAGGTGCGCAAAGAGAGGGAAGGAGCAGGAGAAGAGTAGGATGCAGAGCTTAGGAAGAGAGCCCCTGCCGGCCATGGACTCCACAACTCTTCCCAGCCCTGGCATCTTGTTTTCTTACACATTGGGGGTAGGGCGCCTGACCCAGCCTGCTCTGTGAAGTGGGGCGGTTGAAGGTGCCTGCACGGTCCTGCTCAGCAATGGACACGTTACTGTGCTGCAGTTTTTCAGAGCGACCATTCATAGGCTTTGGTCAAAAGCAACGGAAACTGACCGTGGCCAACTTAAGCAGAAATCGAATTTACTGGACTGATATCAGGTAACTCATGAAAGCCAGAGGAAAGACTGAGGAAACTGGGGTGGCTGTGGAGGCTCAGAGAGCAGAACCTGGCAGGCGGACTTTGGGGAGGAATGAACTCCAAGCAACTTCCTGATCCCGGTTCCCTCTGCTCAAAAGGCAAAAGCCCCAGGAAAGACACTGATGAACTCTGCTGGGGTCACATGACCTCCCAGTGGGAGGAGGTGGGAGGGGTCAGCAGCTCACCAAGACTGGGAATCAGGGAGAAAAGCAATCCCTCCAAAGGAAATCAGGGTACTGCTACCACCCCCAAAGGAAATGGATGCTGGTTGTCCAATTTTAAAAGTAGAAATTGACTGGGCCTCTTAGGAATATGGATTTGCCATCTCAAAAAAAAACCCCAAAAAACTACGGAACCTCTGGGGGTTGCAAGCCATTTGGGGGGTTAAAGAGATTGATGACAGCCCTCTATCCCACCTCAGATAAGTTTCTGTTCTTCCTCCTGCCCCAGTAACAGCCCAACCCAGGCCCTGCTACTAGTCTCTCTCCAAGACTGAGTTCTATCAACTCTCCCCTCCTGCTTCTGTCATCGGGCCTTTCCAATGGCTCCTTCCATGAAAGTTATCAACATGCTTTAAAGTCTCCTCTACTCTAAAATCAAAACAAAATGGCACATTCTTGGGCCCTGCCTTTCCCTGAGTCTGGACCCCTTCACTGTGAAATGTCATTCTTATTTAAATCTGCCTTCTGCATGTGGCCATATCGACAACCAAGGAATTGCATTAAACGCAGACTGCTCAGAGCCAGACTTACCATTTGCTATAAACACACTCTTCTGTCCGTGTTCCCTCTTAACTAACAGCACCACCATCCACCGCATCTCTCAAACCAGAAGCTCCCAATCATTCTTGACTCCTCCTTCTCCCTCCATGTCCATTCAGCATCGAGTCTGATCACCAGGATCAGTCCCTTCTTTCTAACCCTTGGCCTTGCTTTATCTTGGGCTCTCATCAACTCTTACCTGGGCCATAGGAAGAGTCTCCTAATTGGTTACTCTGGCCCCAGTCCCTTCCTCTTCCAAACCATCTCCACACAACTACCAGGGTGTCACATTTTTGTTTTATTGTGATAAGAACACATAACATGGCATCTACCCTCTTAACAAATGTTCAAGTGCACGATACGGAATTGTCGACCACAGGTGCAATGTTGTAAGGCAGGTCACCTTGCATAACTGAAGCTCTCTACCTGTTGAAACAGCAACTTCCCATCTCCCCTTCCCTCCAGCCCCTGGCAACCACCACTCTATTCTCTCTCGTTTCTGTGATTTTGACTATTTCAGTCACATCAAATAAGTGGAATCGCACAGTAGTTGTCCATCTGTGAATGGCTTATTTCCTTTAGCAGAACACCCTCCAGGACCACCCATGTTGCTGCATATGGCAGGATGCCCTTCTTTTTTTAAAGGCTGAGTAATATTGGTATGTATATATAATATTTTCTTTACCTGTTTATCTGTTGATGGATATTTATGTTGTTTCCATGGCGTAACTATTGTGAGTGATGCTACAATGAACAAGGAGTGCATATATTTTGTCGAGATCTTGATTTTAATTTTTTTGATATATACTCAAAAGTGGGATCACATACTGTTTTTAATTTTTTTGAGGAGCTGTCATACTGTTTTTCAAAATTGCACAGGGTTCCAATGTTGCCACGTCCTCTTCAATGCTCGGTATTTTTGGTTTATTGAAATAAAAGTTATCCTACCCAATGTGGACTGACATCTCACTGTAGCTTTGGTTTGCACTTCCCTGATGAATAGCGATGTTGAGCGTCTTTTCATATACCTATTAACTATCTGTAATCTTCTTTGGAGAAGGGTCTATTCAAGTTCGTTGCCGATATTTATTTTTGAGACAGGGTCTCACTCTGTTGCCCAGGTTGGAGTGTAGTAGTGCAATCATAGTTCATTGCAGCCTCAAATCCCTAGCCTCAATCCTCCCACCTCAGCTTCCCGAGTAGCTGGGGCTACAAGCGTGTGCCACCTGCCCAGCTAATTTCATTCTTTTTTCTGTTCTCCAACTCTTAGCCTCAAGCAATTCTCCTGCCTCCGTCACCCAAAGTACTGAGGTTACAGATGTGAACCATTGTGCCTGGCCTTTGCCCATTTTAAAATCAGGTTATTTATTTTTGTTTTTGCTCTTGAGTTGTAGGGGCTCCTCGTGTATTTTAGATATTAATCTCGGATCAGATATATGAATTGCAAGTACTTTTTCCCACTGTATAGTTTGTGCCTTTTCACTCTGTTGGTTGTTTCCTTTGTTGTGCAGATTTTTAGCTGATCTAGTCCTACTTGTCTAACTTTGCTTTTGCTGCCTGTTCTTTTGGTATTATGCCCAAGAAATCGTCATTAAACTTTCCCCCTATGTTTTCTTCCAGGAGTCTTGCAGGTCCATTTACATTTAAGTCATTAAACACATTTTGAGTTTATTTTTGTGTACGGTGTATGATAAGGGTTCAATTTCATTCTTTTGCATTTGAATATCAAGTTTCCCCGATACAATTTGTTAAAAAGACAATGCTTCTACCACTATGTATTCTTGGCGCTCTTGTCCAAGATCAGCTGACCATATATGCATGGGTTTATTTCTGGGGTATCTATTCCAGACCCTTGGTCTATATGTCTGTTTTAATGCCAGGATCATACTGTTTAAATTACTATAGATTTGCAGCCTATTTTGAAATCAAGTAGTGTGATTCCTCCAGTTTTGTTCTTCTTGCTTAAGATTGCTTTGGCTATTTGGGGTCTTCTGTGGTTCCATGCAAATTTTAGGATTGTTTTCTCTATTTCTATAAAAAAATGCCATTAGGATTTTTTATAGGCATTGCATTGAGTCTGTAAATTGCTTTGGGTATATGGACACTTTAACAGTGTAAGTCTTTCAATCCATGAGCACACAATGTCCTTCCGTCTGCTTGTATCTTCTTTAATCCCTTTCATCTGTGGTGTGTAGGCTTCAGTCTACAAGTCTTTCACCTCCTTGGTTAAGTTTATTCCTAAGTATTTTATTATTTCTGAAGCTATTGCAGTGAGTTTGCTTTCTTAATTTCTTTTTTCAGCTAGTATGCTGTTAGGGTACAGAAATGCAGCTGACTTTTATATGCTGATTTTGTCTTTTGCAATTTCACTGTGCTTACTAGTTTTAATAGTTTTGGAGGACTTTTCTACACATGAGATCATGTGCAAACAGAGATGACTGTACTCCTTCCTTTTCGATTTCAATACCTTTTATTTCTTTTTCTTGCTTGATTGCTTTGACTAGGACTTTCAGTCCTATGTTGAACAGGAGCAGTGAGAGTGGGCATCCTTGCCTGGCTCTGGGCCTTAGAGGAAAGGCTCTCAGATTTCACCTTTGACTATGATGTTACCTGTGAGCCAAGTTACTGTTTTGAATCACATATTTCATTGAGTTAATTTTCTTGTTTATACTTTCCGATGGCTGTCCATTTGCCATGGGATAAAACGCAAATCCTTTGCCTAGCTCTAACCTATACTCCAAGCTCTCTTCCTGGTCACGTCTCTCATCATGCTCTGCCACATGGAACCTTCCCCACCATCACCCCGGTGCATTTTTTTCATCCTTCTGCCTACACACACCACCAGACTTCAAAGCCAACTCCAGTGTCACCCCCTCTGGAATCCTTCCCTACTTCAGCTACTCCTTCCTCCGAACATCAACGGGATTGTGTGGCACACTCAGCGAGAGCACTGTTTGCACAGCACCATGGATATTTGCTCACAGACTAGGCTCCGTCCCTGGGATGCAGCTCCTGGAGAGTGAAGACTTGTTTTTTTCTGGTTTATCTCACCCTCTGTTCCACTGCCACTCAGGGTCTATCCTTGGTCCTGGCATCTGCTGGGTGATCCATAAATGTTGGATGAATAAATAATATTCGGGAATACAGAGTAAGAGGGTGAAGAGTGAAGGAAGAGATCGATATAAGATGGGTGAGAAATGGTCCCCAGGGCACTGATGAGAAATGGTGCCCTGCACAACTCAGGGAGGCACCGTCTGCATGGCGGTCCCTATGATGGTCCACAAGAACTTCCTAGAATCATGAAGATCACAGCCTGGGCAGGTGTGTGCAGCAGCCCCATGAAAAGAACTGACTCAGGAAGATATAGACCCTCTTCTGGGATAAAAAGAACGAGCTTCCAGTTAATATTGAATCAGAAAGAGACGTTTGGAAAAGGGAACATAGGCAAAATGACCAAGAGCAGCTTGAACAAGTTGGACAGACAGCATGGGTTGTCTGCCCGAGCCTCTCCCAGTTCTTCCGGCAGGCTGGGCCCTCACCCACTGCAGAGGCTAAAAACACCAGTTGTTTCTGCAGCCTCCCTAACAGACAATCAGACTTAAGGGGGAGGTTGCCAAGGGAGAAGAAGACAGTAGGGCAATATTTTTCTCCACGATAAAAGGGGAGAGAGAGAACGGGGAAAGAGCTTCAGAAGCCATCCTGCAACCTTGACTGGGAAACCTGGAGAGGAAAAGCCAATACGCAGAGGATGGCAGGGAACAAGCACAGGAAAGGTGTGGGCCGTGACACCTGCTGGACCAGAAACCAACCCTGGACCACCTACTTCTTGTTATAGGAGATAATGCAAGTTTTGTTTAGTTTGTTTGTTTTTTGAGACAGGATCTCACTCATTCCCAGGCTGGAGTGCAGTGGTGTGATCAGAGTTCACTGCAGCCTCGAACTCCCGAACTCAAGCTATCCTCCTGCCTCAGCCTCCCAAGTAGCTGGGGTTACAGGCATGCACCACCACACCTGGCTAAGTTATTATGTTTTTGTAGAAATGCAGTCTTGCCATGTTGCCAAGCTGATCTCGAACTCCTGGCCTCAAGCAATCCTCCTGCCTCGGCCTCAGACTCCCAAAGCGCTGGTATTATAGACGTGAGCCCCTGTACCAGGCCTGATGCATGTTTTTATTGCTTAACCCACTATGTCTTTTCTGTTCTTTCTGCTACTTGCCTCCTAAAGCCTTCTCATGATGCACTGGGGGTGATGCTAAGTATGGCATGACTAGCCGGGAGCCAGGCAGTTCCTGGAAACTGGGTATAAACTAGAAAAACCCAGAGACCTCATAGATCAAGAATACTTAAAATGGCAACATGAGGATAGTCATATCGATGGTGTGGGTTCCATGTCACACTTTTGGTTATTTCACTCCTCTGTAATAAGTTGGCACCATCTCCCCCAGGCCCAAGTCCCACCTTCCAAAAAGAACTGAGTCTTTAGGCTAGAAAAAAAAAACCTGCCTGCTTCTGTAGCACTTTACAAGATGACTTCCTCTGAGTTAAGTCACAGTAACCCCTGGGCAGATGGGACAGGACGAGGAAACCACCAGGGCCCAGTGGCAGCGGGAAAATGGTCCTCTCTGAGTACGCAGGGCTGCAGGGGTGAGTCCTGGGAATCCTTTGGCATCTCTCGCTGTTCACTCATCTGATCCTCACAGTAGCCTCAGGAAGTGGAAATACCATTACCATCCTATTTACAGATGAGGAAACGGAGGCACTGGGAGGCCCTGTGATGTTCCCGCCTTGAAAGAGGCAAGTTAGTGCAGCTCCCGGCCCACACTTTCCCCCACCATGGTGGCTGCAATGCCTTACTGGAAAGAAAAACAAGTTTTATGTTTGTTAATCCGTGTGCTTCCAGGAAGAATCCTAAAGCTTTGGGAGGGGCCAGACGGCCTTCTGTCCTAGTTTGCTTTTCTACCAGGACTCTGCGGTCCTAACTGGCTAACTAGAAGATGTGAGTTTTTCTAGTTGGGCATCTGTCCCAGCACTGTCACACGGGTGAGGGAGGGGTTGCCCCACCACCTGGAAGACCAAGTGAGGCTTACTTAATAAACAACCTGGGACTTCCCAGTCTTTCCCCAAAGATTGCTGGGTGTTCGCCTTCAGCCGATGCAGAGGTAATTAAGTTACCGCACGACCAGCTTGCGAGGCTCAGGAAGAGATCCGAACTAAAGTAAAGCCGTCCTAATGCAGACAGATGGGGGAGGGCCGAGGGGAGACCAGAAGGAACCGTGGCTTTCCTTTTCAAAGAAGCACATTTTTTACATTTCTGGTACTTACAGTAAATCACACTCAACATTAATAGCGGCCAAACAGAGTTCTTGCTGAGTTTGTGTGGATGAATAAATAAAACTAATTTAATTAGCATATTCCTTGTATACAAATATCTTCTCTGGACGCCCTTTTGAAAGCTTGTGGTTTGAAGGTTAAACATTCATTCAGACATCCAACAGGCATCACGAAGAACATCCTGAGAATCTGCGATGCGCCAGGAGCGGAGGGTACAGAGTTGCACCCCGGATGACACCCCGAAGGTTCGGCAGACAAGGAGGAGATACAGACACAAGCAAACACATTATGATACAGTCTGCTGAGTTGTGCTGGAAATGGACTGAGTTACCACAGTCATGGAACACTGACTCTCTAAGAGGAGGAAAAAGAAGGCCTCACTAGGAGGTGATCTTTGAGCTGGGTTTTGAAGGATGAATAAGAGTCTGTCAGGAAGAGAAAAGGAGAAAATCCAGGGTGGCCACAAGACATTCAGGGACCAGTGTCGATGCTCTGATGTGGCTACTCATCACAGAATCTATAGCTCATGCGTCACAAACTGTGAGTTGTTAAAGTTTTCGATTAGATGATTTAATGCAGAAAGTATTTTAAGTGTAGAAGCACTTTTAGTACAGAAAAGTGGGTAATAAACACCCATGCGCTTGCCACCAAAATGAACAAATGCTAATATGTCATTAGTTGACCAGGTACAGTGGGTGACACACATCTGTAATCCCAGCACTTTGGAAGGCCAAGGCAGGAGGATTGCTTGAGGCCAGGAGTTTGAGACCAGCTCAGGTAACATAACCAGACCCTGTCTCTACAAAAAAAAAAAAAAAAAGATTAGCCAGGCATGGTGGCTCACACTTATAGTCTCAGCTACTCAGGAGGCTGAGACAGGAGGATTGCTTGAGCTCATGAGTTTGAGGCTGCAATGAGCTATGATTGCACCCCGGCACTCCAGCCTGGGTGACAGAGCAAGACCCTGTCTCAAAAAAGAAAAGAGAAGAAAAGAAAAGGAAAGAAACAAGAACTTCACCATCAAGACACTGAAACGGCTCTCCTGTGTCTTACCACTGTCTCCTGTCTCTGTAGCCCCTTCCCTGACTGCCGTCTCCACACTTTAGGTTCTCATTCAATATTTGTAGAAGAAAAGGAGAGAGAGAGGGAGGGAAGGAAGGAGGGAGGGACAGAGGGACAGAGGGAAGGGGAGCTCACAGGCTAGCGTGAGTTCTTCCAGGAGACAGAAGCAGGATCTTCAAGTGAAGGGATCTTAGCAGAATTCGGTTTAATTCCACAAGCATCTGCTAAGCATCTCACCATGCAGGGCTCTGCGGAGGACAGGGGGCTGGCTCCTCCCTCCAGGGTCTTCCCCTCACGGAGTCAGGGATGCTCCTAAGAGCTTGGCCATCAGGTGGCCCCGGGATGGGGGTGTCCAGGGAGTGGTTGGTGGATTTGAGGATCTGGACCAGGCCCCCAGGACCAAAGACCAGGGTGTCAAAGCCCTCGTCATTCTCTACGGAGCAGAGGTGGGTAGGCTGGTAGCCCGTGTGGCCTTGGCCTGGGACTGTGCATCATAACCAAGGAGACTGAGCAAGGTGAAAACCCAAAGGCAAATACAAGGAACTGACATTCAGGAGAGGTGACGAGTTACACATTAAGCCGTGGAATGTGAGAGGGCAGAACCTCCTCACAGCAGGGGCTAGCAGGTAGAAGGAAGGCTCCCCCTCTCAGATTCCCTTCCTGGCACTTCCGGGAGGAGGCGCTGAACTGGGGTGTGAAGACTTGGTAGACTGTGATTCAAGAAGAGGGGCTAGCCGTGGCCCACCCTGCTGATAACTCCCCTTCCTCGAGCAGCACACGGACACCCTTCATTGACCAAGCGTTTATTAAGCACCTGCTCTGAGCCAGGTGCTGGGCTAAGGCACAGGGACATAGGCGAGTCAACCACCACCACTGTTCTTAGGAAGACAAAACCACTCAAAGACAGCAGGTAATATAGCACAGGAAATACCAAGGCAGAGGTAGGACCAAGTGCCTTGGGTGATCAGAGGACTCCACTGGAATTGCTCAAAGAGAGTTTATGAGGAGGTGGTATATAAGGGGGAAACAAACAAACAAACAAACAAACCCTGGAATGATCTTGTACTGCCCTTGTGGTGCAGGCTTCTCCTGCTAGGTGAGTGTTTTAGGAATCCCTCAGCGTCACTGTACCAGCCAGCATTGGGAGAGGCTGCGTTCAGCTTGTGATTTTTTTTTGGAGATTCTTTCAATGCATTTGCTCATTTCATTCATTTATGAGCACACCTGCCCATACCATACTGAGCGTTCAGCAGATCTTGACCAAAAACGGCATGGCCCCCCTGTCCCACCCTCCCTGTTCCCTCAATCTTCCCCTGAGTGACTTTTTTTTGTTCCCCGATGAGAAAAGTCCTCAAAGGGAAACATTCTGCCCGTGTGGAAGAGGTGAAACAAAAAACAACAGAAGCACTAAAAGGCATCAAAATCGACGAGTTCAAAAACTGGCTTGAGCGGTGGACAAAGATTCTTGATAGGCGTACTGCATCAGATGGAGAGTACTTTGAAGGTGACTGAAATTAAAACATGTAAGAATAAATGCACAGTTTTTTATAAACAAATTCCGATTTTGGAGGGTTCCCCTTATATTTGAGCTGGGCTTTGCAGGCTGAAGAGGAGATTGCCAGGTATAGAGCCGAGTAAGTCATTTTCCAGGTAGACAAACAAAAAGCATTAAAAGGCCCTGGGATGTCCCAGGAGAGGGATGGGGAGGAAGTGGCAGGAGTCTGTCCTTGTGCCTAAAATGCTCAGACTTGCCTGGACCTGCCATCGGGTTCCTTCCTGTCCTTCAGAGCTCAGCTTCATGGTCCCTTCCCCAGAGCGGCCTGCCATCACCCTAAGACAGCCCTGCGTGTACTTGTGGTATTCTGCGTGTACCCTCAGGCTTCACTAGGATCAGGACTGCGGTGTTTCCACCACGGACCCCTGGCGCAGGGCCAGGGCTGGGAGTTAGTTGGGAGCCCCAGTGGGAGTGTCTCCTATTCATGTCTAGATCGGCAAGCGGCACTTGGCTATGCAGCAGGTGATGTCAAACCCGATTTTTAGTGATGAGATGGAAGTCCACGAACCCTCATGGAAATGAGTTCTCACGTGAACTTTTCAAGATCTACTTAAGAGGGTGCTACAGACTCCTTCCTCAAGAGCCCCTCACCTGCATCTGGGCTCACCCATGTCTGGGTGGCAGTGGCCGATGGCCTGACCATGCCCCCCCAGTCCCCCATCTCTCCTCTTTTCTATCTATTTTCTTCACTACCACTGGGGCTTGCATGGCCCAAGACAGGTGCAGCCAGGAGAGTCTATGCCTAGAGAATCCACCAAGGGGTATGAGTCACTGGGGAAGTACCCATCACCTGCCCTTTGCTAGAAAGACTGAGGTTTGCTCTATATGGCACCTCAGAGGATCCTGGTGGGTAGGGCCTACTGCCCACAGCCATAAGCCTGTCCTCAGTGCACCTGGTTGTCTTTTCTCTGTTCCCTGTTACACAACCCCTACTCTCTCACAGTGCCTCTTGAAATCATCCCCCAAACAAAACAGCCATCCCAGAGGGCTTGTCTCAGGGTCTGCTTATGGAGGAACCAAGCTAAGACAATATCTGGGCTAGATAAAATGTTTTGAAGACATTCCCTCTCCCTTGTAGGCACAGTGGGGTCTGAAGGTTTTACCCACTGAATGAGGCTCTCAGACAAATCCCTAAATGATTCCACAGCCAACCAGTCATGGATTCTGGAAAATTCTGGCTGCTGGTGAGTTATGAGGGTAATAAGAATTCTGCCTCTAGAATCCCAGTGTTTGCCTGAGTGGCCTCTCCAAACCAGGTGTACTTGAAGCACTGAAGAGGGCAGAGCTGGGCCTCCTTTGAGCCTCCAGAACAGGCTGTGTGAACTGTTTTGTGCCTGTCCTGGTAGACGGTTAGTTCAGGAATGTCTCGATGACATTTTGGTGTGTGACTTGCTCCTCTAATTCCATGGTGATAAGAGGTTGTGGGGACGTCGCTAACCCTCATCCGCTTCAAGCTTCTTGAAAAACTTCTCAGCTGCGAGACTTCAGTCCTGGGACCCTGCTGGATGACGCCAGCCTCCACCGAGGGAGAAATGGGGATGTTGCCCTCTGCACGGGGCGGAAGAGCCCTAGGGCTGAGCTGAACCACAGGCTTTGGCCTCCCTTCTAGCAGCCTCATGGTTCCTAGGAGACAGCCAAGACCGATGGTGAAGGGCAGGAGAGAAGGAGCCTCATCCTCTGCTTCCGAAGTGCCCCAGGTCTTAGCACATCCCTCCCCGCCTTTGACTGAACTTTTGTTAGAGGAGCCAACTAGCTTGAAGTACAAGAAATGTCTGAAGTCACAGGTGGAACAGGGCGGAGACCTTGACCTCTCTTGGACACGTGTGGTCTGAGGCGGCCTTTGGCTCCCACCAAGTGGCTAGTGTTGAACTGTTTTTACTCCTCGCTGAGGCAACCCCCACGTGTGCACTGTATGCCAGCATGCCCAAGGTCATGGCTCCCGCAATCCCCAGCCACGTCATTGGTTCCACCCCCATCACTTGCCATTCCAATCACTGCTGCCAACTTGCTACTTTTTCTCCAGCGCTGACCTCTCCTTCCATGCAGCCTCTGCCTGCTTCTCCACCCGCATTATTGCAAAGCTTCTTGCAAGGCGTTGCCCACCCTCGCTGTCTTCAACTCGCTTCTGCGGAGCTCTCTGGATCCCACACCCAGCAGGCTTTCCTTCCTGCCATGACACCAAGTGGCTCTTATCAGAATCACCATGGCTTCTCCTGAGTTCAGGGATTGGCTGTCAAGCTTGTCTGACTGGGGCTTTCTGCCACAGGGTGAGCACGGTTGGTCATCCACTCTGGGATGTCACCTGCTTGTCATCTCCCACTCCATCTTGGGGTGCTCCTTCCAGTCTCCTTTGCTGAGTTTTCCTCATCTCCCAGGCCACTAAATGGTGGGGGCACTAGGCCAGTCCTGACCCTTACTTCTCGACTACCTGGAGATCTCTGCAGGTGTCATGGCCTTAATCACTCACTAAACGCTAAGGCTCCTGAACTTACCTTTCAGCCCAGCTCCCGACCTTGAATTTCATATTTTACACCCAATCCTGTGATTCCACTTGAATGTGTCATAGACATTGCAGAGTATGTCCAAGGCTGAGCATCTGCTATTCTCATTCCCACCTCCCTGAAACCTGCTCTTGTCATCATAGCCAATGTCTTTCCAATCTTCCAAATGCTCAGGCCAACGCCCTGAGCATCTGTGACCCCCTCTTTCTCACCCTTATCTGATTCTTTCAGCCCATCTGAGCATTTCCTCTCTCAAACCCTGGTCCTGACCTTGCTGCCTAGACCACTGCCTTCTCCCAAGCCTCTTTCCTCTGCCATGTCCTGCCTCTACCAGTCACCACACAGTGCCCAGACAAACCTGCTCAATCAGGATTGAGTCATGTGCCCGCTACGCTTTGAGCTCCGCAAGGGTTTCCCACCTCACTCAGAGTAAAAGTTGAAGTCCTGGACGTGAACCCCAAGGTCCTCCCAAAATTGCTCATCTCCTCTCTGACTTCACCTCCCACCAATCGCCCATCACTCACCTGCTCCAGCAAACTGGCCTCTTGCTGTCCCTCTAACACACTGGCCATCCCCTGCCTCATGGCTTTTGCATTTGTTGTTCCCTGTGCCTGGACCACTCTTCCCCAATATCTGTGTGACCAACTCACTCCCATTCTTCAGGTCGTTGTAGACACGTCATTGTCTTAGTGAGACTCTACCTGGACATCCTGCACATGACTAACTCACATCCCATTTTTCATTCCCTTTTCCCGATTTATTTCCCCAGCACTTCTCATTTTTAACACACTATATGTTTTAGTTAATTATTTTGCTAATTGTCTCTCCCATTAAAATATAAATACCGCATGTACAGCAATCTTTGCTTTGTGTTTACTACTATACACTCCAGCCCCTAAACAGTGCCCAAAACACAACAGAAATGCAATAAATATTGTTCAGAAAAATGTTCAGATTCTAGTCCTGCGTTAGGGCCTAAATTACAGTTCTAGAGATAGTAGCGGATGGCTACAATCTATGATGGCGAGACAAAGAGCTTATATCCAGAATCTACAAAAATTCAGACAACTCAACACACACAAAAAAATAGACAGCCCCATCAAAAAGTGGGCAAAGGACATGAATAGGTAGTTCTCAAAAGGAGACACACAAGTGGCCAACAAACATATGAAAGCATGCCCAACATCACTAATCATCAGAGAAACGCAAATTAAAACCAGTGAGATATCACCTCATACCAGTCAGAATGGCCATTATTAGAAAGACAAAGTACAACAGATGGTGTGGTTACAGAGATAAGGGAACGTTTATCCACTGTTGGTGGAATTGTAAACTAGTTCAACCTCTATGGAAAGCAGTATGGAGAGTTCTCAAATAACTAAAAATTGAATTACCTTTTGAGCCAGCAATCCCACTACTAAGGATCTACCCAAAAGAAAATAAATCAATATATTAAAAAAGATACCTATACTTGTATGTTTATTATAGCACTATCTACCATGGCAAAATCATGGAACCAACCTAAGTACCCACCAACAACTGGGTGGATAAAGAAAATATGGTCTATATCCACATGGACTATTATGAAGCCATGAAAAAGAAGGAAATCATGTCCTTTGCAGCAACATGGATGGAGCTGCAGATCATCATCCTGAGCGAACTCACTCGGAAATAGAAAACCAAACACCGCATGTTCTTACTCATACATGGGAGCTAAACGGTCACAAAAATGGAAATAATTTTTAAAAATATAAAAATTAGAGGGGAAGGAGGAGGGGAGTTGGGGTTTAGAAACTGCTTACAGGGAATGTCTATTCTCTGGGGAATGGGCCACCACTACACGATATGTACTTGTAATAAACATGCGCGTGTAACCCCTGAATCTAAAATAAAATAAATTTTTAAAAAAGAAGGAAAAAAAAAAAAAAGAAAAATGGTAAGGGTATGTATAGGGATACATCCAAACAAACACTGAGAATGAAAAACAACAGTAGCTGATGGAACAAGCAGACAAAAATCCCAATAAAGATACAGAAGTTCAACCAACATAACTAACACATTTGAACTCACTGGCACGTATTGGACACTTTATCTGACAACTTCAGAATACACTTTTTTTCCTTCAACAACTTCAGAATATACTTTTTTTTTGAAAGTGCACATGAAATATCTACCAAAATTGATCTTACGCTAAACTACAAAAGCAACTATCAACAATTTTAAGAGACTAAAATAATTCAGAATATTTTCTCTGATCATGGTATAATTAAGCTATAAATCAGTAACACAAAGATAGCTAGACAATGCCCACATGCTTAGAAATTAAGAAAAACACTGCAAATAACCAAGAAGTAAAAGAAGAAATTGCAATGAAAATGAGAAAATATTGCTAATTGAATGATAACAAAATATTATAAGTCAAAAATTATGAGGTGAATTTAAAAATATGCTTAGAGGGAAATTTATATTCCTAATTGTATGTATTATAAAACAAGAAAGCTCAAAGGCAAATGAGCTTCAGAATGTATCTCAAGAATTTAAAAATCAGCTGCAAATTAAGTCTAAGGAAAATAATAGATATTATATAGTAGAATTTATTTAAATAGAAGATAGATGTATACAAGGGAAAAATGACAAAGCCAAAACTCATTTTTATAAAAGACCAATAAGATAAATAAACCCTTAACATTAGATTCATCAAAAGGCAAACAAAACAAACAAATATCAGGAATGAAAAGATAAACACAATAAAAGATCCTATGGACTTTTAAAAGATAAGAGAATATTATAACAACTTTATGCTGGCATAGTTGAAAATTTAAATGAACTAGAAAAATTCCTTAAAGCACAAAAAATAAAACTGACATAAGAAAAAGTAGAAAATCTGAATAGTTCTCTTGATAAATTAAAAGATTTAAACCTGTAAGTTGCAGCCCAGATGGCTTCATTGGTGAGTACTTCCAACATAAGAAAAACATGACAGCCATCTTACTCAAAATTTCAGAGAACAGAAAAAGAGGGAACACTTTCCAACTGGTTATTTATGGGGAGCATAATCTGGCCAGCTCAGTAAGATATAAAATATGACATGGAAGTTACAAAAAAGGAAAAGTACAGGCCACATCCCTCACAAATATAGATGCCAGTCAATCAAACCTAGAGTTATATACAAATGAAATACTAATCAATCAAACCCAGAGTTACATAGAAAGGAAAACACATCACAACTGCTTGGCATTCTTACAAGAAAGCAAGGCTACATTAATTTTTTCATTTTTACTTTTTGAGTTGGAGCCTCATTCCTTCACTCAGGCTGGAGTGCAGCAGCACGCTCACGGTCACCCCAGCGTCAACCTGCCGGGCTCCGGCAATCTAAGTAGCTGGAACTACAGGTGCGTGCTACCATGCCTGACCAATTTTTTTTATTGTAGAGACAAGGTCTCACCAAGTTGCCCGGGCTGGTCTCGAACCCTCAGTCTCAGGCGATCCACTCGCCTTGGCCTCCCAAAGTGCTGGGATTACAGGCTGAGCCACCGAGCCCGGCCAAGGCTACTTTAACACTCAAAAATTGCGGAGCGCAGTGGTTCACGTCTGTAATCCCAGAACTTTGGGAGGTGGAGGCAAGAGCATTGCCTGAGTCCAGGGGTTCAAGACTAACCTGGACAACATGGCAAGACCTCATCTCTACAATAAATAATTTTCAAAGAGTTAGCCAGGCCCTGTGGTTTCAGCTACTTGGAAGGCTGAGGTAGAAGGATCACCTGAGCCCAGTACTCCAGAGTGAGTACAGGCGGAACTACAGGCGCGTGCTACCACGCCCGGCTGATTTTTGGATTTATTGTAGAGATGAG